>NC_044190.1:2606962-2836962 GCF_900880675.1 Sparus aurata | reverse complement strand
TTTGTCCCTGTGTGCATTTGCAAACTGTAATCTGGCTTTTTTTATGTTTCTTTTGGAGTAATGGCTTCTTCCTGGCAGAGTGTCCTTTCAGCCCATGTCGGTACAGTACTCGTTTCACTGTGGATAATGACACACTCTTACCAGCTTCAGCCAGCATCTTCACAAGGTCTTTTGCTTTTGTTCTTGGGTTGATATGCACATTTCTGACCAAAGCACGTTCATCTTTGGGACACAGAACCCGTCTCCTTACTGAGCGGTATGTATGTATGTATGTAAAAAAAAAAAAACGGATCAAATGAAAATTATATATATATATATATATATATATATATATATATATATATATATATATATATATATATATATATATATATATATATATATATATATATATATATATATATATATATATATATATATATACACACATACATACATACAGTTGCTATGGCGCCGTACTAGGTGGCAGCCTATAACAGCAGCTCCCTTGGGTATTCAAGTTTTTTCGTAGTTTTTGTTGTATTTCTGTTCTGATTTTCGCTAAACTTTGGCTACTTTTCTCCAGAGACTGAGAGAAGACGAACACCTTTTTTTTTTCTTTTTTTAATCTTTCATGGCACTTTTTTGTGATGTTCTTGTTAACCCTAGCAACGGAGGGTCAGGAGCGCATCATTGAGCGCATTGTTTACACACGCGACCAGCTGATTGCGCTGTGTGAACCTGCACTGCTGCCCAGAGCCAGGCCTGAGGTGCTGAAGGAGCTGCGGAGGAGACGCCGTGGCTGCAGAGCTGGAGTGAAACGGAGGGAGAAGTAGAGGAGACACAGACCGGCAGTACCAGCGATCAACATGGGAAACGTGAGGTCTCTGGGGAACAAGACGGACGAGCTCGCCGCGCTGATAAAGGCTCAGAGGGAATATCGTGTGTGCAGTGTGTTGTGTTTCACGGAGACATGGCTTAACTCACACATCCCGGACCCCAGCGTGGCAATTCCCGGCTTCAGCACTGTTCGGGCGGACAGGGACGTGACAAGCAGCAGAAAGAAGAAAGGAGGAGGGATTGCACTGTATGTGAGTGAGAGGTGGTGTAATCCCAGACATGTTCATGTGAAGAAACGTCTCTGTACCCCGGACATTGAACTGTTGACTGTGGGGATGAGGCCTTATTATTTGCCCCGGGAATTCACGTCCGCCATCATTATCAGTGTGTACGTTCCTCCTTCAGCTGATGCAGCTCTGGCCTGTGACGTCATCCACTCCGCTGTTGCCCAGATACAGACGCAGCATCCTAACGCATTTATTGTCATCACTGGGGATTTTAATCACGTCTCACTGGACAAAACCCTCCCAACATTTCACCAGTATGTTGACTGCCCCACCAGAGACTGTAACACACTGGATCTGTTGTATGCAAATGCTAAGGATGCATACAGTCCCACAGCCCTCCCCCTCTTGGAAGATCTGACCACAACCTGGTCCTGCTGACCCCTAAGTATATCCCTCTTGTTCAGCTGCAGCCTGTCCACACTAGGAGCGTGAGGAGGTAGACTCAGGAGGCTGCTGATGCACTACAGGACTGCTTTGAGTCGACAGACTGGGATGCACTTGTTGAGCCACATGGAGAGGATCTCGACAGCATGACACACTGCATCACAGAATACATCAGGTTCTGTGAACACACCACCATGCCAACCCGGACTGTACGCTGCTTCCCTAATAATAAGCTGTGGATCACCAATGACCTGAAAGCTCTTCTTAACAAGAAGAACTGGGTGTAAGGTGAGCGGCAGACAGTCATTGGGCAGCCTGGAGAGGGCAAACGAGCTGAACAGATTCTTCAATAGGTTCAGCTCACAGCCTTCTGTTGTCTCCCTGACACCTCCAAACCCCCACACACCCTCACTGCCCCAAATGCTTCCTCCCCTCCCCCCTCACTCCCCTGCTGTGAGCTCTCCTGTGCAGCACCTCTCCTCCTCCTCCTCCTCCTCCTCCTCCTCCTCCTCTTCCTCCTCCTCTTCCTCCTCCTCCACCTTCACCTTCTCCTCCATCGAAGACACCAGAAGCCTTCCCCGCATGACTGTGGCTGCAGGCCAGGTTAGGAGACAGCTGGAGAGACTCCACCAGCAGAAGGCTGCAGGCCCTGACGGTATCAGCCCCAGGATCCTGAAGACATGTGCCAGCCAGCTGTCTCCTGTCCTACAACACCTCTACAACCTGAGCCTGCATCAGGAGAGAATACCGGTGCTTTGGAACTTTGTGAGAGAAAATCCACTGTCTGGTTCCTGCCTGGTTCCTGTTCCAAAGAAGTCGACACCATCAGACCTCAATGACTATCGACCAGTGGCCCTCACATCTTACGTCATGAAGGTGCTGGAGAGACTGGTTTTGGCCAACCTGAGGCCGCAGGTGAGAGCCCTGCTAGACCCTCTGCAATTTGCTTACCAGCCCCACTTGGGAGTTGATGACGCTGTCATCTACCTGCTGCAACGAGCCCATTCGCACCTGAATGGTGGAGGAGGTACTGTGAGAATCACATTCTTTGATTTCTCTAGTGCCTTTAACACCATTCAGCCACTGCTACTGGGGGAGAAGCTGTGGGTGATGGGTGTAGACAACACAATGATCTCCTGGATTACTGACTGCTGCTGTAACAAAATAATTTCCCAGTCTGGGATCTTTAAAGTAATTCTATCTATCTATCTATCTATCTATCTATCTACGTCAATGAGGCTGGCCATAGTTGCAGCGACAAGCTCCATCCTGGGGATTGTAACACATTTCAAAGGAGCTACTCGAGCCTTTCTCATCACAAATGCACTGTGTACTTCAGAGTTCTTGGTTTTCAACAGTAGGTAAGTCACTGATCCATATCCGTGCTCGCTGGCATCACAGAAGTGATGTAATTGGGCGGAAGTAACTACTCCAAAGCCTGGTGGCTTCATACATCTGCTAACCTCGAATCTGTCCAACAGGTGCAGCTGCTGCAGCCATTCCAGCCATTCTTTGGAGATTGACTCAGGCACAATGTCATCCCAGCCTATCCCTCTCCTGCACAGGTCTCTTAGCATCTTCTTTGCTGTTAAAACTACAGGGCTCAGCATTCCAAGGGGATCGTAGATGGAGCTGACAGTCGAGAGGATTCCTCTTCTGGTAAGTGGTCTATCCTTAAGACCTTCTATCCTGAACTTAAAGGAGTCTGATTTAATGCTCCATTCCACACCCATCACTCTCTCTACAGGTAGCCAGTCCAGCTCCATATCCAACCCTTCAATGCCTTTTGCTCTGTGATTCTCTGGGATGGCTTCCAGCACTCCAGGTCTATTACTCATCCACTTTGTGAGAGAAAATCCACCCTTGGAACACAAAGAAACCAGGTTCCTGTAAAGCAACACCGCTTCCTTCTCCATGGCCACTGACACAAGGCAATCATCCACACAGAAGCAGTGCAATAGTTTATCCACTGTTTCCTCACTAAAGCGATGCCCGTAGTCCTCTGCACACTTCCTGAGTGCGAAATTGGCACAACTGGGAGATGATGTCGCCCCGAACAAATGCACCTTCATTTGGTGCTCAGTGGGTTGTTGCTTCATATCCCCCTTTGGCCACCAGAGGAATCTGAGGAGGTCTCTGTCATCAGGTGGGACCTGTACCTGGTGGAACATGGATTCAATGTCGGCCATGATCACAATTGGTTCCTTTCTAAATCGGGTCACCACTCCGATCAGAGAGCTGGTTAGATCAGGGCCCTGCAGAAGTTGAGCATTCAGTGATGTTCCTTGATATTTTGCTCCACAGTCAAACACAACTCTGATCTTTCTTTTGGTGGGGTGGTAAACTCCATGGTGTGGTATGTACCACAGTTTTCCATCGCCACGGTCCAGCTCCTCTTCTGGTACCTTCTCAGCATAGCCTTTAGCCAGAAGGTCACTTATAAAGAGAGCTCAACAATTATCTTATTATTTGGCATGCTGATGTCAATGTTCCTTACTGGTAATGCAATCTGGTAATGCCCCTCCACCTGTTTTACTGAGCTGGTGACAAACTCCGGGAACCTTTGATCCTCTTTTGACATCGCGGGTTGCTCATCAATGCTGCTTTCGGGGAAGTCATTCTTAAACTGTTGCTGCCAGAGGTCATCCAGGTTCACGACCGAAACTCTGTTAACAGTTATTTGTGAATGCTCCCAGTTAACAGTCTCTCCACTGTGGACCATTAACAGTCCAGCCCAGCAAAGTTCAGATAGCATACGGTCCATCATTCACACTACACACCAGCTCCAGCGGTTCCAGTGCTTTGGGAACATTGGTTCCTATAAGTAGCTCTATTCCTGCATCAGTCTGAGGTAAGTAAATGTGTTGCAGATATGACCATTGTTTAATATCTCTTTCAGTAGGGATATTTCTTCTGTGCACAGGCATGGACTCTTGTGTGTAAGCTCTTGGCAGCTTGAGGAAATCGTCCCCCTCCAGTGCTGCAACCTCCAGTCCTGACACAATGTTACTGCTTACTACTTTCTCCTGGCCAATGGTTCGAAGGAGAATGCGCCCCTTCCTCCCAGTGAGGTGGAGGTTTTGCATTAAACTATCAGTGCAAAACACTGCAGTACTCCCCTGATCCAAGAAAGCATAAGTGATGATGATTCTGGTTCCTTTGTTGGATTTAACCTGGACTGGAACAATTGGCAGTTTGCAGTCCTGGTCTCCAGCCCCTGTAAGACCACTTGACATCAGTGTGTTGTCGACATGCAGCTCTGGCCTCCTCTCCGTCTGCTCAGAATCATAAACAAGTTCCTTGTAAAGTACAGTGGGATGTTTAAGGCTACACCTTGAGCAGGAAATCCTTTTCCGGCAATCTTTACTGATGTGTCCTGTACACAAGCAGCCAAAACAGATGCCATTTTCCTTTAAGAAGCCTATTTTCCTCTCATGAGGCATCCTTCCCATCTGTACACATACATCTAATGTGTGTTCTCCTCCACAGCAGATTAATGATTTCCTTCCCGTTTGTTTAATTTCCTTTTCTTTCCTTGCAGACTGATGTTTGTTCTCCACAGGGCCTACAGTGGTAGCAAAGGTGCTCCCTTTGTTTCCAGGACGAAACTGTGGCTTGGGTTTGATTGTTCCTCTATTTATGGTTATTGGTTGAGAGTTTTGTATGTTGCCAAACACCGGATCTGCCATGATTTTCACTTGCCTTTCAATGAAGTCAGCAATATCTGAGAACTTAGCTCTCTGGTTGTGTCGTTCCTGCAACTCACAGGCACGGTTTCTCCATTTGTCTCTGAGTTTGTAGGGAAGTTTTTTAATGATACTTAACATGTTGGAAGGCATATCCATATCCCCAAGATACTGCACATCTTCCATGGTGTTACAGCAGGCTCTGAGGAAGAGACTGTAGTCCTGCAGGACCTTTACGTCCTCTGCTTTAATTGGAAGCCATGAGAGGGCTTTGTCCATGTAAGCAGAGGCGATCTTTTGTCTGTTCCCGGACTGCTCCTTTAATAAAGCTTTTGCTTTTACATATCCTTGTTCTGGATTTATTTGTTGACAGCTTCTCACGAGCTCTTTAGCATGACCTTTTGTGTGTTGTTCCAAAAAGTATAAACGATCACAGCTGTTAGTTGTGTTCCTCTCAACTCCATTCTCAAAAGCTTTCATGAACGTATGATATTTCAATGGATCACCATCATAAATTGGGATCTCTCTCTTCGGTAGAGCTGAGAGGCATTGATGTTGCATTAGTAATGTTGTTAATTCGTTTTGTTTTCTCATGATGTCAAGAACGTCATTTCTGGTTTCCAGATTCACTGTGTTAAATCCTTGTTGTCTATGTGAATCTTGTGTGTCGAATTGGTTTATATGAAATTGCATTTGGTTTTGTTCATATGAAGTTGTATTTGTATTGGTTTCAATTTTAGGAATGAAATCATCTGCATTTACATTGAGTATCTGTTTAGATTGTGCCTTTCCCAAATATGAGTTCATTCCATCCGAGACCTTTGACGTCCTTTTTCCACTTGTTGTGCTTTTTATCTTGAGAATTTCAAGTTCTGCCATTTTTTCTGCAATTTCAGTGTTCAATTGGAGCTCTTCTCTCCTTTTGCGCAGGTGTTGCTCCTCTTCTTCTAAAGAATGTTTTTCCTTTAATAATTTGTGCCTCATAGTTAAAGCTGCCAGCTCAGCTTCCGCCTTTAAACATGTAGAAGAAGTTGAAGAGCATTGTGACCAGGGACGGACCGGCCATTAGGCAATGTGAGCAAATGCCACTGCAGCCGCCAAATAAATAAATAAATAATTAAATGAATAAATATAAAGCGGAGCGGCTGCATCAATAGGCGGCCGCGGCCGCAAATGAATAAATAGGCTAAATAAATAAATAAATAAAGCGGAGTGGCTGCGTCAAAAGGCGGCCGCAAATCAATAAATGAATACATAAGAATAATAAAAAATAAAGAGGAGCTGAAGGCGGCCACAAAAAAGAGGGAAAAAAGCAAACAAACAAACAAAACGGCCTGTTTACTCTGACAAATAATAGGCCTACTAAACTAAATAATAATAATGACGTTTTTTATTTTTCCTGAAAGGGCAAATAACCTAAATTTATCTAATCTCTAATCTATTATAAGGTTTTTTAGATGTTTTTGGGTTGTCATCAGACTTTCTCGCGATCGTTGTCCTGATGAGATGATAGGTCAAATGCTGTGACGGACTGGTAATCTGGAATTTGGGCAGATGCCAGAGGGGCCAGCGGCCCTCGTGGGCCATTCGGGCTGGTCGACAAATCACAGAGCAGTCCCCCAAGCTCGTTTCTCCCGGCTGTTTCAAGTGTCAATAAAGTTTTTAAGCCAACAGGAAGCCAAATTTCTCCTAATCCTATACACTAAATAACAAGACAATCTAATCTCTATTTATATGCCACATACGCGTCTCTATATCACAGTCATGGTTACCTTCTACAGTCACAAACTTTTATACCACTCTGCATTTTTTTGTAGCGAAATGTCTCATTCAGATGTTCAAAAACGTGCATGGTTTGAAATAAAACTAGGGCTGTCAGGCGATTAAAAAAATTCATCTAATTAATTACAGGATTTGTAATTAATTAATATAATTAATCGCACTTTAATCTCATATCTGCTAAAGGTACCCAGATAAAGAATTCAAATTCTAGGACATTACAAAATTGTATTGCATGACTAATCAATTGAATACACTAAAAAGAGAAGATCTGAAATCCACATTTTTATTGGTGAAGTGCGTTTCATAAATGAAATTTAAAAGAAAATGGTCAAGCACATCCCAGCAAACCAATTAGGCCAGGTGCATTATTCAACATGGCAATACAAATACACTTATATAAATAAAATTCAGAAATAAAATAAGGCTGAGTCTCAAATAAGCACTTAAGCAGACTCTCAATCCCGACGTGTTTAGCGTTTAAATGATAAATCAAGCTGGAGCAGCTTCGGTGATAGGCGAATTCTTTTTTACAAAAGCTACAAATCACCGCGTTCTTGTTGATAGTCCTGTCTTCGTTCTTTTTATAAATAAACTTGCCGTTCAAAGGCCCTAGCAACGATGTGCTCGCCTCGCTCCCCTGAGTTGCGTTCAGGGTGTCTGTTGTCACCCTGCTTTGACTAGCGACGCAGGTGGGAAGTGATGAACACGTCCGGACAAGTTCCTCGGTGCTAGTGCTACCGTGACGTGCCACTGCCAAGTAGCCTACGGATCATTCAATGGGCCAAACTTAAAATGCTCGCGCATTGAATTGCCACTCAGAATTAATTGCATTAATTTTTATAACGCGTTAATTTGCAGTGTAATTAATTAATCTAATTAACGCGTTAAACTGACAGCCCTAAATAAAACAAATCTACCGGCATTTTTTTATTTGAATAGTTGTTTGCAAAAGTTAAAATGAAGCAATGCCTTCTGGGAATTTCAAGACTGAATCGAGTGGACTGTCTGAGTGTGGTTGTTGGAAGTTGGAAGTTGGAGGTTGACTGAGTTTAAGCTAGCAAAAAAATGAATCGAGGTATCAAGCGACACAAGGTGGGAGCGGAGAAAGAGAGAAATCTCAGAGCACTGTTGGTTGACGGTGAAAAATGCTGCAAACCGACTGATTTGTTTTTAAAATCAAGTGCAGCTTCAGCTAGCACTAGCGCTAATACTGCTAGCACCAGCACACCAGGGAGAAAGGCAGGACAGTGAGGAATATGAGAAAGAGGAGGATGAAGAGGTAGACATAGATGACTGTGTGATGGTAAGACACCTTTGTATTATGGAGTGGCTGGCTCTGATGATTTATTAATGTGTTTTATGTATTGGGGTGTAGTTGTTTATAGCTAGCTTATGTTTACTATCACAGGGGCTATCAAAAGTGCCCGTTGTTTACGCGCGTGGGCGCGCGCACCCCCCTTCCGTGGGCCGCTGGTGGGTGAAAATGCCAGGGCCGTTTTTTGTTCCCAGCCCGTCCCTGATTGTGACTGAGATGTTTTATGGCTTTCGATATTTGAAACACTGTCACTTGGGTTAATGTCGTCCTCAATTTGATTTGCTTCATTCACTTCCACAGAGTGCAATGGAATTTCTGGTGAATCCTGTTGCTTCTGAGAGATGTTTTGTCCAGTTTCAACAATCCATTTTTGAGTGTCGTTTTGAAATGTATTGCTGTAATTCATGACGCTTGCAAACCATTCCCTTTGTTTAATGAGTTCATCCACAGGGAGTAGAGGCGGTTGTGGCATTTTCACATAATGTGTTTAAATTCCCCAAACATTGTTTCACCTGAGACACATTTTCCCTTTGTTTCATGAGCTCTTTCATTCTTGGTATCAAGCCTTTAATTTTATCAACAGCATGTTTGCGTTCCTTTTGCAGTTTTTCAATTTTAAACACCAGATCCTTTTCAGTGAGTTTCCTCTCCCTTTTCCCAGACTCCATGTCAGAGCATTTTTCATTCAATTTTCAGCGAAACAACGGCATTTAAATCCATTCACAATGCACAATCCGCATATCAGAACAATTCATCTCAACACAGCAGCATCAGCATTCCTCCTTGAATCATCATAAAGCTTAGCATATACAAGCGACAAAGTGCAGACGTCATTCAGAGCACAGAGCAAACATAAAGCACAGACAACGCATATCCGAGGATACAAGCCGTGGCGGGCACATAATGCCGGTGGCCGCGATGGTGGCACCAGCTGTCGGCGGGACGGGAGGATACAAGCCGTAGCGGGCACATAATGCCGGTGGCCGTGATGGTGGCACTCGCTGTCGGCGGAACGGGAGGATGCAAGCTGGTGGCGGGCACATAATGCCGGTGGGCGTGATGGTGGCACCCGCTGTCAGCGGGACAGGAGGATACAAGCCGGTGGCGGGCACATAATGCCAGTGGCCGTGATGGTGGCACCCGCTGTTGGCGGGACGGGAGGATGCAAGCCCGGGACGGAGAGGGTCGGTTCGGCCCCACTGACCAGCGTCAACGGACTATTCAGATATCCAGACTTTACCAGGTGATAGTTATCACTTCGTGATACTTTATCAGGGGTAAAGTGGACACTGCAGAGACGGGTGTTGGTGGTGATTTTGAACTCTCCACAGTACCTCCTCTTGACAAAATCGATCCACCGTCCAAAGATGCACAAGCGACATATAGTAAGTTTATTAGTAGGATAAACCCCTTGAGATGAACCATCTCATTTTCAAGGGGGTCCTTAACACAAATATACAGAAAATACAGTACATAAAGCCAAAAAGATATTTTAAAGAAATGAAATGAGGTAATCGATCTAAGTGAGCCGGGCAAGTTGTTCCAATCAGAAGGAGCTTTAAATTTAAAGGCACGTCGCCCAATTTCCTTAAATTCTAGGAACAAGGAAATAAGGATGGTCAGTATGCCTTAGATCAGTGGTTCCCAACCTTTTTTCCTCGAAGCCCCCCTTACCTGTGTCGAAGACAAGCCAGGCCCCCCCAACCCGCATACACTGAAATAATAAAGTGATTAATTACAAACTTTTATTTGCAAAAATAAACAACAGTTGTAGGTTTTTGCTCTTATTCTCCTTGTTTTACAATGTATATTGATACATTTCTTCCTTTTTTGTGTCATCAGGTGTATCACACAAAAACACACACACACACACACAGTTTACCTACCTACCTGCCTACCTCATAGGGGTGTTGGTGATAAATAGCTTAATGAATTTAAAAAATACCAAAAATACGTTCAATTTGGATTATACAGACTTTTGATTATCCAGTTGGGTGTATTATTGGGATTTTATACATTTAATGTGCACAAATATAATTTTGGTAACCTCACAACCTCAGAGCAGACAAAGTTGTGTGCCCCCCCTGCGATCTCTGACGCCCCCCTAGGGGGGGCCCGGACCCCAGGTTGGGAACCACTGCCTTAGATCATGAGATGACCTATGTGGAACTAGCAGTTGTTTTAAATAGGAAGGATAATTAAAGAAAATACATTTATAGATAAATTGCAACCAGTGAAAATGTCTTCTAGATTTAGGTGTTAACCACTTAAGTGACTCATACATTAGGCAGTGATGGGTTCTATAAGGACATCTCAAAACAAATCTACAGAGACTATTGTAAGCTACAGTGAGAGGACGAAAATTTGTAGAGTAAAACAGTTAACGGAGCGATATAATATTCTCAGGCTGCAATTCATTTTCTTACCACTGATTCAATATGGGTCTTAACAGAAAGTTGAGAGTCAAGCCAGATACCCAAATATTTAAATTCCTCCACTTTCTCAAGAGGTGTCCCGTCTAGAAAATTAATCGAGCAATTATTCAAATGCAAGGAGTTAGCTCTAGTACTAAACAGCATCCTATAGGACTGCTTCTTGTTCAGTAGACGTTTTTTAGAGGAGAGCCATTTTTGGGTAGCATCAAAATCAGCCTGTAAACTATTCTGAAATCTGTGAAATGTCAGGCTTGGAACAGTAAATCACAGTATCGTCTGCATATCATTGAATATGGCAATCCACACAGACTTGGGGAAGATCATTAATGAAGATGGAGAAGAGCAACGGCCCTAAAGATAAACCTTGAGGTACCCCTTTTTCCATAATCATAAAGTCTGACTGAATGCCCCGAAAAGAGACACACTGACGTCTGTTGTGAAGATATGCATTGAACCAGAATAAAGAGTGTTGTGAGAGGCCAAGTTTTGTCAAGGAGGAAATAGTGATCAACCATGTCAAAAGCCTTAGTGAGATCTATAAATATTGCACCTGTATGCATATTATTGTCCATTGAGGAGGATACATCATTGATGAGTTTTAAGAGAGCAGTAGTTGTGGAAAAGTTTGGTCTGAACCCAGATTGGTATGGAGATAAATTATCAGAGTCATTAATATATTGAGATAGTTGATTAAAGATTAATGTTTCAAACATCTTAGTTATATTGTTAATAATGGAAATAGGTCTAAAGTTATTTAGATCAAGGGGGTCACCACCTTTGTGCAAAGGGGTAACTCTGGCACATTTCCAAATTGATGGAATTTCACAAGTAGAAAAAGACAAAATAAATAAATTAGACAGAGGATATGCCAGAACATGAGAAGCAAGTTTGATGAACTTAATCTCCAAGACATCTGGGCCAGCACCGCTGCCTGAGCTTAAATCACAAATAACCTTCAGAACGTCAGTTGGACGAATTCTTCTGAAAGAGAAGGAGCTGCCACATATAGAGTGTAGGAACCAGCCATCGTCCTCTGTTTCTCTTACCACAGGAGGTGTGAGTGGCATGTCAGTGTCCATCTCACCTCTCACCTACTCCCTGCCATATTGTGGTGGCCTGGATATTATACTTCCTTTGCCCCCCTTTTCTTTGACACTATACTATTGACAAAAACAGCATGTGATCCAGCTATATGCATTTTCGCCTGCGAGAAAGGACAGTCTGCTGAGTTCTCGAGTGGAATCACCAGATAACCTCATGATTCTGTTCCTTCCCCCGCCTAGGGAGAGTCCTGACCCCTTTTATTGCCCTTTCTCTCATACTTTGGCCTTATTAGAGCTTTTATAACAAACCTTTGGACAATCAGGCTCAGAAAGGACTCAATCAACATCTGGGTAACATTAGTACCTGTCTACTCTTCCACAGACTGTTTACATTCAGTGCCTATTCAATCACTGGAGATCATCAGGTTTATCCCTGGTTACAACCGTGCTGGTCAACAAATGGCCAGGCCCACATCTGGCATGTACTATTAAGATGTCATCCAATAAGTTATGACGCTCGAACACAGCAGGCTGTCCCCACATTCATTGTAAAGAAACCAAAAGCCTTGATTTCTCCTGTAATACTGAAAGAACATTAGATTACAAACTCATTTCTTTTTGACAGGAATTTTGAATGGAATGTTCTATTTTATCATCTATTTCTAAGTATTTAGACTTTCTTTCAAATCTGATACCTGTCTGGAAAGTATAAGCTGTCACTGTACGAGATATTCTTAAGCCATTAGTGCCTTTGATGATTATGTGCTTGTGTTTTATTCTAACCAATAATTCCTCTTTTGCCTATTAGGCAACTTCAGTTGTGTTCTTTTATATTCTTATAACAATTGTTAATGTGAGACCATGGTGGATTTCAGCACATAGTCAGTTGCGATTTAAAAACTTTATCAAATCATTAGTTTGATTCAACAAGTAAGAAATCGGTAACATGAGCTGTGATGTCACCGGTGGAAGCAAGTGACCAGGCCGCCTCCAAGTCCACCTAGGTTCCGCCCTCGGTTTAAACATTAAAAAGCTCATGCATTCCGTTAATCGCCCCTTCTTACTCTTCTAAAACGCTTACTTACTCTTCTCCTGAAAACTCTTCGCACTCTTCGCTTGCCACCTTCGTACTTACTTTAATTTTTAGTACGCGCAACTTCTTATTTTCCCCAAGTTAATTTCCGTACTTTGCTAGATTTTTGAAGCTCTGATACTTAGTAACCTCCAGAGATTTGAGCCACTTGTGAGATACCTCTCCCGGTGAAGCTCTTTTATTCTGAATAGATTTTTTTCTGTGAAATTCGAGCAAGAACGAAATTGATTCTTTTATTTTTGTGATATTTTGCTTATTGTTAGAGTATTGTACTTAAAGCCAAAGAAACCATTTTTGTTTTCTTGTATTTAGTAACAGAGAAGGATTGTCCGGCCGGCATTTCTCTCCCAGTTATTTTTATTCAATATATATTCGGAGCTCCGTAATCACCAATTCTATCGAGACTCTGATAACTCTTAAGCCATCACGAAGTCGGTGCAGTTAAACTGCTCAAGAAGCCATGAAGAAACATATCTACAGCAGAACCGCCTGCAGCGATTTAAAGCGAGACTCTTCGCTGGGCAGAGGGAGTTCGACCCGAGACGGCATCAAATTCCAGCGGTACGGAAGCCAACAGGCCGCAAAGAGCTCAGACGGAATCCCCGCTGTGCTGGTAACACTATGTCACCAGGGGTTACCTCGCCATCATCCTGCGGCTGGACAGACGCTGCTTCTGCATCTAAGCTGACCCAGAGAGTCCGGATTCTGGATCATCTCCCCTCTTCAAACAAAAGTAGGCTAAGAACTCCACACACGACAAGAGTCACATGTGAATGAAATCAGAGTTGGTGTTTGTGAAAGCTTCGAATATATATCATAAATCCAAAACATCTCCCATATAATTCCGTTAGAAATTAATCTCGTAGTCGCAAATTAACGGTTCCATGTCAAAATCCACCCTTGTCTGAATCCATCCAATCAATAATTCATTCCAGTCTTCACACTTTCTGTTACTTTGTTACCCGTTTGAATTTATCTCATGTCATTTAATCTGCATTTATTTAGTTAATAAACATATTTAATCTTATGTCGTTGTCTGTGCACGTTTAATTTGAAGTAGGAAATCGATGGGATCGTGGAAAGAATTCACTGCTTCAGAATAGGAGCAAATAGACACTGAAATTAAACAAGATTCACTTGAGATTGATGATTTATCTGTCTACCAAACTTGGACAGTTGATATTTTAACTAATTACCTCCGAGATTAGTTTAGAATTCAAATATCGGAGGTGGTGCCCTGTAAACGAGTGTAAATTAATCGCCAGTGATTAATTATCAAATATTTATCAAAGTAGTGTCTCCTACAAGAGTTATTCAATGGAACATCAGAGTAGGAGAAATCAGATAGTTGTAAACTGCCGACAGAGGAGAAATGCTGGTTGAAAGCATTAGCGATTATAGAGGGTTCACTAACAACTTCATTGTTAAATCTAGTAGGTCAATTGATTAAGCTGTTGATTCTGTTCCAAAAGTTTTAGGGATATTAAAATCGTTGACTAAACAGTCTTTATAATAATAACAACATTTAGGATTTCTTATTTTTGTTGTAAATATATTCCTTACATGTTCATATGCATTCCAATCAGCAGATTCTTTCGTACAGCAGTATTTTTCCCAGGCCTCATCTCTCTATTTAAAGAGACTTATAAGATCACCATTGATCCATGGTAAGTGCCTACTCTTAACCTTAATTGATGTCCAAGGCGCATGTTTATCAATAGTAATAAAGTTTACTATTTAAGTAAAAAAAAAAAAAAAAAAAAAAAAAAAGTATAAAGTTTACAGTAATAAACTCAGTGTAGAAAATATGCCATGCATCTTCAACAGAAGGTATTAACTAGGGGTGTGCATTGGCACTACCCTCACAATTCGATTCAATTCAATTCGATTCTACGATGCATTGCGATGCATCAAAATTCTACTGCACACAACAAGGCAAACTTTTCATCAGTCATGAGGCAATACTGTCAGGCAGGGGGTTAAAGGGAAGACTATGGAAAGGGGAAGGTGGACCCAAATGCAGTTACACGAGAGGCAAGGATATTGGGAAACAAAAAGCGAGCTTTATTTTAAAGCTGAAGACAAAAAAAACAGAAGCAGACAAAACGGGGGCAAGAGGCAAAGTAGCAACCAAAAACAGCAAGGCAAAGTAGCAACTAAAAAGCAAGACAAAGTACAAAGAAAAAGGCAAAGTTCAAATCAAACATGGAAAGCTCAAAACCAAAACCTACCATAACAGGACTTGAAGAACATGGCGAAGAACATGGCGAAGAACATGGACGTAGACAGGGGCTGACAAGAACAATGACCAGACAAGGAGTGAAGGGAACACAGAGACTAAATACACAGACACTGATGACAAGACGAGGAACAGGTGAGGTGGACCAACAGGTGAGGTAACGAAGGGGAGGAGCACATGAGAACATGAAGGGAACAAAGCAATAGACAGAGGGAGCCAGAGGGAACATAGGAAAATACACAGGAGAACTTAAAGGACACATGAGGGCATGGAAAAACAAAAGACACAAGACAAGATACAAAGACATGGAAATCAAATACAAGAACCCACAAGACAACACCAGACAGGAACAACAAACAGATCTACAGACATGACAAATACAAGCAGTCAGATATTGAACATCAGATTTTATTGGCTGCTATGTGTGTATAATCACTCTCCTGTTTCCCCAGGTGTTCCCCTCTGTTAATCCAAACCCGCGGACAGTTTATAATCATATAGATGCTGTTATAGTGTGTAGTGATTGAGATCCTGACCCACCAAACATCCTGGAAAGTGATGAAGTTAAGTTTTTTGCGTTAAATTACATAATTATACATAATAACCAGTGGCGGCTGGTGACTAAAAAAATTGGGGAGGACAGGAGGAAAACTAGTCCACGGTGTCATGTTATTTCATCAGTCAACTACTTATGCTTACTTTCTTATATTCAATGAAAATTAAGCAATAAAACAATGACTTACAAGACTTCTTTAAAAAAACATTTTATTAAATGGCTAATATACAAGACAAAAAAAATATCAATATGTGCCTCTACCGGGATTCGTTACCCGGTCGCCTGCGTTGCAAGTAACTGCTCTATCCACTGCGCTAATGTTAAGTCATCTGTCAGGATGAACGAAACGAAACCTATGAATTATCTTTCTGACTGCTCCGCACTGATTTCTCCGGACAGTTTTTTTTCTTTCAGAAATGTGCTTATATTTCCTTTGAAACCGATTCCAATATCGCTGAAAACTCCACATTTCTTGTCCGAGCATGGCTGGCAGTGAAAGCTTTAAAATACATAAAAGTATTTTTTGTTTACGGTTGTATAAATGTGAGAATGAAATTTGGGAACTGTTATTGGACCAACCTGCTGTCAATCTTGTATTCTGGTTGCTGATTGGTAAGGGAGGACGTCCTCCCTTAGCGCGTCATTTTACGTGACTTAGCCAATCATAGATCAGCATGAAAAAATCCTGAATGCATTGAGTGAATGGAAGGAGATCCCTCCCACGGAGGACAGAAGCCCTCCGTCCTCCTCTAGCCCCCACCTTCCTGCTCCCTGCTCCTCTCACAGACTTCTCTGTCTCCTCCGTCTGCAGCTGTCGCTGTTGAACCATTTTAAGTGGATTTTTTTTATAATATATATATATATATATATATATATATATATATATATATATATATATATATATATATATATAATATTTTATAAATGATACTGAGATTTGGTAATGATTTATTTCAACCAGTTACTCTTTCTTAAAAAAAAAATGATCTTCCTCTTGCCTCTCAAAAATAGAGGAGGACCAACCTCCTCTGCCTCTATGGATGAGCCTCCTTGGATCATCACCATCAGTAAACAGGACGCTGTCTGACTCTGTCACTCGCGGGGACAGAGGCTGTTTTCTGGGGGAAAGTTCCCTGAAGTCTCGGTCCGGAGGGCTGGCGGTTGCGGTGATTTATTTTCGTCACAAACACTCGGTGAGTTAAAGTTTTTTACCGGTGACAGACGCTGTTTTTTTAGCAAAAATGTGAGGAAGAGTCGGGAGGACAGGCGGAGGATGGACAGGAGGACAGACGCTTCTCCACGTACAGCTGTGGTATTTGTTTTCCTCATATAAGTTGCCAAAGACAGTTACAGTTATTATGTTACTGTTGTTTGGTCCTGTAACGTTGCTTTGTGGGACATTTCTCTGTATTTAGTTGAGTGAAGGACCTGTGTAGTTATCAGACTGCACAACCGACACGCCCCCGCTCCGCGCCTCCGGATTATCCGTTCACACTGGGATGGCTCACCAATAATGCAGCCCTGACAGTACCTCCAGAGGCAGATCAGCGCCGGAGCCAAATTTCCCCCCTCTGCGCATCTGAAATTTTCACACAGAGGACGGTGCGGAGAATTGGCGCAGAATCCCCGCATGCAAACGGAAGTGTGAAAGATGCTACTGTTGTTGTTATGCTAGCTAGTGCTGCCACTTAGCATGTAGCTACAGGCTGCGCATGTCATTGCAACGTTGCTCCGGAAATGCCCCCGGAAGTAATTGAAACTTCACAACTTTATTGTCCACTCAAGGCCAGAAAATAAACAGTGACATAATCGATTTTGGCATGTTGCCGCATCGATGCTGAATCGTGCATGCCCCACATTGCGATACATCGCCGAATCGATTATTCTTGACACCACTAGTATTAACTGAAACCTGTCCCAATTAATGGCAGTTATGTCTTGTATAAAATGCTCTGTGTTAATGTTTTTGCATTGTCTTACCGTGATGCATCTTGGTGGAAGACAGGGTATTTTAATCTTCCAAACACAGAAAATAATGGAATGGTCACTGAGATAATCAGATAATACACCAGATTTTATAATTCTATCTGGAGGGGTGACAAGAATCCAGTCCAACAGAGACTTAGACCTGTTATCAACTCTGGTAGGCTCACTTATGAGCTGAGTTAGGTTTATACTGCCAAATAAATTTCGATCATTAAGAGATGAGCGATCTAGCCAGTTACTGCTAAAGTCACCCAACATAATCATTTCATTTGGACGATCTAAGGAGTTAATAGTGGACAAAATACACTTTATGGATTCTGAAGGAGCATTTGGCGGTCTATATATATTTCCTATTGTCAATTGCTTGTTTTCATGGAAAATAATGTTAACAAAGAGGGATTCAAAATACATTGGGTTCTCTTTTGGTATAACAAGCTCTGAGGACAAGTTTGAAGAAACATATGTGGCCACTCCTCCTTTAGCACCCCTATCAGCTCTGTACAAAACATAGTTTTCAAGTTTAATTTCATTATCAGAAATATTACTATTCAACCATGTTTACGAGAGTGTGATTATATTAGGTTTATCATAGGCAAGCCAGGCTCTTAAGAGATCAATTTTAGAAGGTAAGCTCCTAATATTCAAATGAATAACATGTAAACCTTTAGTTAAATTAATTATACATAAGATTCAAATAAAGAAACCAAATATTCACATAAGTGCATCAACAAATCATATTGTGGGTATATGAAAAAAGAGGGGCAGGGGGTAAGGGGTAGGAAGCAGGAGAGCAGAGCATACACACACACACACGCATAAGCACACATGCACACACACACACACACATACACACTCATGCAGTTACACATAGAAATCATGACAAACTGACTTAACAAAAACATAAAGACAAAGCGGAGCTCAGTCTGCAAGTTTATCTAGGGATAGTGATTGTGTAGTTGAATTTAAATTCTCCTGAATAATTAGAAATAATATATTGTATCTCATCTAATATTCAACATTCAGAGGTCGTGTTTCATTTGGGAGAAATGAGAAAAAAATACATAAATAAAATTAAATAATAAATAATAAATAAAAATAAACAAAATAGAAAAAAATAAGAAAAAAGTAATAATAATAATAATAATAATAATAAAATGAAAAAGTAAATAAATCAGTAAATAAATATGCATATACATAAGCCTACACACATATACACACATTTCCTACACATGCATAGGCTCACGCACACATTATCATATGTATGCATATACATACACACGCCCACACAACCATATGCTGTATATATATGTACACCTACACACATAACCTATATTCAGCATTCATTCACTTCCCATCAAAATAGGCCTTCAAAATAAACAGATGTAACCAAGGATATCGCCTGTCGTATTCGCGGCATGACTTTACTACAGTCTTTTCGACAGATCATTGTGTCATCTTGACGCCTTGCGTTGCAGTTTACGGCAAACAAACAGAAGAACAAAAGTAGTTTGCTCAGCAGAATAGTTCCACCAGATGCAGCAGGGGTTTCTTACACAAAGTCAGTTATTAGTCCAAGTAACTCAAAAAGCATGCCGTACCATCACTACAAATCAGTGACAGAAACAGGAGAAACAGTACTAAGAAGAAGCAAAATAAGGAGGATTTATCCCTGGAGGACTTACAGAGATTTCATGGGGATGTCACGCAAAAATGCATCAGTGTCATCAGGACAAGCAAACAGTAAGGGTTTATCATCGATAATAACTCTCAATGTGGCAGGATACAGTAGAGAGTATTTGATGTCCAGATCACGGAGCTTTTTTTTGATGGGATCAAACTGCCGATGTTTCTGAAGTAACCCAGCACTGAAGTCCGGGTAGATGTGGACTCGCACACCATTGAACAACAGTTCCTTTTTCACCTGAGCAAGTCGGAGGATCTTCAATTTATCCTGGAAATTAAGGAATTTCACCAGGATTGGCCTTGGACCAGCTCCGAACTCTTGCCGGCGTGCTGTAGGAGAACGATGAGCTCGCTCAATGTTTGGTGGAGTTGGAAAGTTGACCTTACCAAGGAGACGTTGGACCAGCTGGTTCATGAAGCCCAGAATGTCCTGGCCCTCAGCTCATTTAGGGACATGTAAGAAGCGAAGATTTGAGGACCGACTTCGATTCTCGGCATCTTCGACCTTGTCCTTCAGGTAGGAGTTTTCTTTCTCCAGTGTTTTGACACTTTTTTCCAGGTCTGGGCCCGTATTCACAAAGACTTTTATCTTAACGTTAAGAGTACTCCTAAATCGGACTAAAAGTTTTTATGTAGGAGTCGTTTCTTAAAAGTAATTCACAAAGCCGCTGAGATCTACTTTCAGTTATGAAAACAGTGAACTCCTAAACTAGAAGTGACTCTCTGTTGCTATGGATGATGTCATTTTATAAGGACGCACTTAGAAGCGGTGACAACGGTGATTGGTTGTTGAGTGACAGAGCAGCCCATTGAAAAGTTGCATAGGCTACGCAATGCATGAAGTGAAAATAAGGAAGTTGCTTTCAAGCCCATTACAAAGCCTATGAATAGATATTGGATAAAGAAATGTATTTATGAGGAGAATTAAGTGCCCCCCCCCCCAAAAAAAAAAAATAAATAAATAAATAAAATAAAATAATAATTTGGACAAAAATTACAAAATAGAAGATTGCGATTAAAAACGTGACAATTGATGATTGACATAAGTCCTATTCGTATTGGACTAGTATAACCTGGGGACCTCCAGTAATTTGTAATAATTGTGGAGGTCGTCTGTAATCTTAATCCTGTGCGAATCTGCCATGTCTGTTATTTGTAAAGAGTAACGCACTGCAAATTTCCTACCATATTTCACCAAACACAGAAATCATGTGATAATATTAGTCCCATGCGAATCGGCATCTCTGTGATTTGGGGTCGTTTTTTGTTTTTCTTAAGGTTTTTTGTGTTTTTCAAGCCTTTTTTCTGCCTTTTTCCCGGTTGAGAATTATGGAGGCTGCTTTGGGAATTATGAATGAAAGTTTTGACAGCATTTTGGGTGCAAATTCAGGAGGCTCATCAGAAGAGCGAAATCTTGAAAGATGATTAGATGGATTACATGCATGGCAGCATGCGGTAAGGAACATTTTTCCATCTTTCAACAGGCTCACCAGTTATTATATTAAAAATATCCATATCTAACTATTGTGCTGCTCCAGCAAGGGCTCCGGTGCGATCGACCCGGAGGATAATGTCAGTAAATTTGAGTTAAAACACATACTTCGCTTATGCCGTGCGAATGCGCCGCACCAAACACAGACGTGGTGGGATAATTTCTAAATCACTTGAGGTCCCCAGGTAATACTAGTCTTGTGCAAAGAGCTGCATTTTTCCCGTAGCCAAATACCGGAGTGTTGCCAAACAATAACACTCCGGTGTTATTGGATTGTTTCGGTTGGTTGGGTACGTTATTGCGTCCCTCACCAACTCAACCACAACTTCAATCCCTTCATGGTCCGTCCGACATCGTTTTAATAATTCCCTGTTATTTAGCGTCTCCAAAACATTCGGCTGGGACCAGGTCTTAGCGAGTTAGGAGTCCTCTGGATTGCTTCTAAGGTCTCCCAGACTTAGGTGCTACTTTTAAGCTTAAAATGTTTTGTGAATAACTCTTTTTTTCAAAAATTAGGAGTCCTAAAGTTACGACTGACACGCCCATTATTTTTAGGAGTTGCTCCTAAATTCGCCTGTTAGGAGCTACTTTTAGCCTTAAGATTCTTTGTGAATACGGGCCCTGATATATTGTCATCATTAGAGCTGATTCTTTGTGCAAGCTCTGAAATTTGATCTCCAAGTGTAGACAGCGATCCGTGTATGGTATTTAAACTTGTTTGAATATGATCCATTTTTGAGTCGAAATGGGGAAGCATATCGGACTTCATTTGCTGTATAGCGTCCCAAATGGTCTGATTAGAGACCGGTGCTCCTTCATTGAATAAGGACATGACGATCTCAACAATGAAGACAAAAAGAACTCCTTTGATGTGGAGATTTAGGTCCGTAAAACGCTGATCAGAACAAGATAGCAATCGAAGATGACAAAGCAGGTGGAAAGGGTCTTCAGGCCAAGCAGGACTAATTAATAATGCAGACTGAAGCTCAAGCAGACACTCACGCCAACGCCGTCGCGGCTATTTGTCACATGGAGGAGACATGACTGGTTAGCTGACTGGTTGACTGGTTAGCTAGCTGAAAACTATCGTAAGAGATGCTATCCAAGACTCGAGAGTGAGCGGGAAAAACCACCGAAGCTAATGCACTGAATGTATTTATACCGCTTAGGCAGCAGGGCCGGGTTTATGCTAATCATAGCCGCGTTACGTAATGCGGCCATGATTTCTGACCCGCCCATTAAATCCTGAACACAGAAATTTTGAAACACAGTTTGTGAGCCTAGCTCCACAATTAAATTCTAAATGGTTGAATGGCTTTTTACATGTTTTAAGGACATACATTTATGACCTATTTAATGTGTTTGAAGAAAATGGCTGAATTTGCTTTACACAGACTTTAATATTACTGTAATTCAAGCAATATTTTTCAGGGCTTGACCTGTGTTAAAAAAAACAAAAAACAGACTGAAATAATAATGATAAATAATTTCTCTGTCTTTGTTAGCTGTTTCTGAAATGTTGTGCTCACGCGCTACGTTCACTCACATCCTGTGCATCTCTTAAGGGCTAAGCCTCCCCTGTCCTTTAAACCTAGTGACGCCCCTGGTAATTTGCGTTTGAAAATAACAAAACAAAAAGACACCTCCAGTGCTCCGTACTACTAAAATAAAATTTCAAAGCATAAAAACTGCTGAAACAACAATTTCGTACAATACCAAAATCTCGATATCTGCCTGTGGCAACTGCAGAGTGGTGATTATTACCAGAAATCCCTCACGTAGTCCCCATACAGTAGGCGTGCCAGCCGGTACTGTGCGTTTCCGTGTCACTTCCTCGTTCCTCTGTGGAATGTGAAAACATTTCACGGAACAGTCACGTCCAGACGAGTGGCTGTATTCGGCTGAGCTTGCGCTTCATGTCGGAAGCAAGCAGGTAATTCCTCCTTCATCGCTCCAAACTAACGGAAAGTTTTCAAGCCATGGCTGACAGCCGAGAAGAGGAGAGGAAAGGAGACCAGGAGCCTCAGGGCGCCGCGGGTGGGGAAGGTATGTGAAGCCATTTCAGGCTTACACACAAGTAAAGCGATAACCCTTTTTTCACTTCGGCACTTTTAACTTCGTCGCATTTGCCATTGCTAAAATCGCGAAAATGCTTCCAGATAACACGAGATTTAATGTAATCGTGTTTTATTGGAGTGTGTTGAGGAGTCTCGTCGATGAGCGTTTCGCTTACCTTAACCTGTAAATAACCTGTCCCTATCCCTTACCACAACTGGTCACCTTTTTCGGTGCTCTAGCCACAGTCTAACACCAACAAGTTAGGTCAGCAAACAGGAACTACAACTTACATCGACGTAATGTATGTTGCTAGGGAGTACATTACGTTACTTGAGACATTAACGTTAACCCAACTAGCCATTATCTAGTTAAAAAGACTTTTTCCTGTAAGTAATAGCTTTGTCTCGTGGTTTACCCCAAAGCCAAATAACAGCAGAGCTGTGCTGTGAAATACTGAAAATTGCTGGTTAAAAGTGCTGAAAATAGTTGCTCGGCTATGCTGAAAGAACCGAAAGGGCCCTGTGTCTGCTTTGTCGGTTAATTGAAGTTGGCCTGCTGATAAACATGGTTATAAAAATGCCATTGTCCTCATTATGTAACAACGATAGTTAGCTAGCAGAGTCGCTCTTAAAGTGCACGGACTGAGAGAAATCTCGCCCTGCTGAAGTCCAGCACGATGACAGAAACACTGGGAGACGTGAGTGAGTGTGTCCTCAACCTGTAATTTTAAATGTGGAGATGCAAACTTATTTTAAGGGCACAACAAACGTGGGGTAGAGGGGGCATTACTGTAACAATCTGGGGCTCTTTTGGTTAACTAGGTTGTTATAGATTTTAGAAAGTAAACTGTAGTTACTGTATTATACTGCATTACACAGTTAATTGTCATATTATTGCCTTAAAAAATTTGATCATGCAAAAGTAAGACATAGGGTGGCAAGATATGCTACACAAATCCATACTTCAAGAATTTTCTATCACAATATGTTTCCCGATTAGTTGGAATGATAATTTTTGCATTGTAGTTTGCAACTTACATTTTCATACAATACTATTAAAAACGTGATGATATGACATTTGTGGTGGTCTGTACCAAATGAACATGCTTTCGATCTGGAGAACAAGATTTGTAGTGCAGGAGAACACTGAAGCGCTACAGTAGTGTTGGATCCATTGTGAAGGACAGTCCTTGAAAACAAAGCCCACGCCCATCCTAACATTGGTAATTTAAAAGGAACCAATTTCCTTGTCAGAGAGTTCAAAAGGTGACTGTGTTCCCTTGGAGATGCCATAAGTAGGGATCGACCAATATGGATTTTTTAGGGCCGATGCCGAAACCGATTTTTTTTTCATCAGCCTTAACCGATGACCGATACGGACTGCCGATTTTCTTGAGCCGATATTTGGAGCCGATACTACTTTTGCTCCCTCAATTTACATCATAAAAATTACACAATGATGATAACAAATGTTACGAGTCTCAATTTAATAAAAAGCAACATTTATTGAAATTAAAAAAGGTGAGGTAGAACAAGAACAAGTAAACAATATTTAACAAATATTAAAAACAGGTGAGGTAGAACAAGTACAAGTAAACACTATTTAACAAATATAAAAAAACAGGTGAGGTAGAACGAGCCTTTCCAGGAGTAGGCTCTGTGAAATGCTGCCACACTGGATTGGTTTTCTGCTCTGCCATTTCTTTAAAAACAAAAACACAAGTCAGTGTCAATCTTGTGCAATCAACTTACATTCATATCACCCACATTATGTGTGCATCATATGGATGGGTACATATGGTTAACTGTGCAAGGGTAAAAGGCTTCCACATCTACGCAGACTTGATGATGCATTGCTTGCTGACATATTATAAGACAGATATTATCAGGTCATCACAAAATGTATTTTGTCAACACATTTAAATAATTTAAGAAAACAATAAACAATAAATAAATAAGTAGCCATTGAAATAAAGTGCTTGATTTGTAATTTAAGACTGCCATGGTTTCAATTTTTTCTATATAAAATAAAATAAGCATGTCTTAGGCTATTATGCCACCTAATATGCAAAGAAAACACACTAGTAGGTCTAAACAAAAATGTAAAAGAAGCTGCCAGAATGGCAACCCCAGAAGATAAATTAGCAGAGGAAAATAACATGATGTCAGATGCGCATTAAGCAACAAACTGTTCAAGTTTCTGTTCTAAATTGCATCAACGTTAACAGGAATGAATATTCAACCAAGTATAAAACTTTTCTCAAAGTTTTAAAAGCTCTCCTTCAGTCGGCGCAGCACTCTCATATATCGCTGTGATGCGTGAGTGTCCCACAAAGTGAGACGCACACACACACACACACACTAACTTCTGTTTGGTAGCTGACGCTGACTGAAAAACTTAGCCACCATTGAACTGGATTGCTAAGGCTAACGTGTGCAAATGGCTCTAAACAGTAGTTAGTCCATCACGGTGCACTTGTCTGGTACATGATACATGTTAACACAAATTATTATTATTCAACTATGTATGAAACATATCTCTCATCATTAAAGCTCTTCTTGAGGGGGGGTTGCGCTATGGGTACTTAATGTACCCATTAAGCCCATGGGTGTTCCAAATAAGCCCACTTCATGATTTGTTGATAAATATGTGTGTGTGTATATATATATATATATATATATATATATATATATATATATATATATATATATATATATATATATATATATATATATATATATATATATATATATATATATAAAAATCTTAACAATCCAAACGTATTCTATTAAAAAAATGTAATGTCTTAGCTCTCAATAGCTATTTTCATTTTGTCTCCACTCCTTTCCTCTGGCCTGTAAATGGCATAATAGGCGTGATCAGCCTTTTGCTGTGTTGTCAACACAGAAAAAGCTAAACTTACAACATGTCTTCTTTGGAATGTAGCCAAAAAACTATTCATTAACAAAATCAAATTAGAATGGAAATTACTCTTCAATACCTCATCTTTCAATATGTGTTGTCATTTTGTCTGTATCTCTATCCTACATTGTACTGTTGGCATTTATAATTGGCCAAAATTTCTGGTCCAGCCAGCTGGTTGAGAGTGCAGATGTTTTTATCTAGATTTCTGAAGACCTAATGACTGAAAGAAAGGCAGTTTCCTGGTTCAGTACTAATATTTTAAGGATAATAAACAAGTAAATTTCAGTATTTACAATTAAACAAATAACTTTAATTGATTTTTAAAACATAAAAACAGCTTACGTGGAAACAATTAAAACCATTGTGGAGTAACATTAAAGACCCACTACAGGTACAATCCTAAAACACACAGTTCATTAGTCATAACAATAAACATCCATTAAAAAACAACATACTGTATACAACAGTCATAACATCTTGAAACTTGTGTATGATAGCCTAACTTGAGCAAGATAATCAAGACTAGGCTCCTTGAGGTGATTTTGTCATTATAGTTACACTATCTTTTGCTCCATGTAGCCTAACTTAGTAGTGTAACATTGTAACAAGTAAGCTTTGTTTTGTTTGTTTTCTCAACCTTTTGCCCACATTGTTGTTGTCTTTGCTTGTCAGCCTTACACTAACAAGTCTTGTTAGCTTGTTAGATGGCTTTCATCCTTTTTTTGTACAGATTTTCAATGACCTCATGATTGTACAAATAGAATGGAACTTGCGCTCTACATCTTCAATCTTGTCCCTGGGTGGGAGGAAGTATGTATTGTTTGGCCCTCGGTCTAAGAACTTCATCACATACCGTTCACCCTCTGGTGGTGCTGACTCGTTGAGTGATCGTGCGATGTAATATGCTGCTGGTTTTGTGAACATGACAGCATAGTACACGTCTCTCTCCTCTGTGAAGGTTGTGGCACAGGTTTCATTTGCCTCTTTACTCACTGCCTCTGATGCTTTTGTCTTCTTCAGAGGAGCCTTCTTGCTCTTGGTCTTGCCATCCTTTGATTGTTTCTATTTTGCTGCTTTCTTCCTTTCACTTTCCTCAAGACGCAACAAAGCTTCTTCAGATGTTAGAGACTCTCCATATTTTAAAGTGTTGAGTCGCTGTCTTTTGGCTACATTGCTCTTCTTTGTTGGCATGATGTGTTGCAGGAAGTAATCTTTGATGCTTGATGAGGGTGGAGAGCTTGAGGTTGCAGAAGTTGATGGCTGGGGTTGTGACATTTCTGCATTTGCAGGCTTTGCAATCTCAATATTTGTGATGTTGAGAATGTTGGACCTAGGAACAGTCTCTACACTGAGGATAATCTGGGACATGGATTCTTTGTCCACAGATATGGAACATGGGTGTGTAGTAGGGGATACAGTAGTGGTGCAGGGTTACCCGGAAAGCTCAATGTTTGCTCGGCTGTACGAGGTGGAGATGGAGTGCACACATGGTAACTTAGAGGAGTATGTAGTTGTGGTTGTTGTTGACCATCTTCTGCAGTGAATGGTGTGTATTCTTCTGTCATCACCCTGTCTGGACTGTAGGGGTAAATCCCAGTGCTCTTAAACCCACTCTTCAGATTCTCACCCTTGAGACCTATCTCCAACACCGCCTTCAGTTTGGACGGGAAATCCTCTTTTCTGATCTTGTCTCTGGAGTGCCCCCGCAGCTTTGTTCGCCACTGCCTCTTCAGCTCCCCAAACACTGCTCTGTCGAGTGGCTGGAGAATGTGGGTTAGGTGAGAAGGCAGCCTCAACAATACTACGTTGTTCTCTTTTGCCTTTAAGGCAAGGTTGAGGGAGATGTGAGAAGAGTGTCTGTCAAATATTAGTATCCATGGGAATGCTAAGTTGGACCACTTCTCAGACTCCTTGAGGAAGAGTTGCAAGAAGTAGTCTTTGAATATGACCCTCTCCATCCTTCCATGGTCTGACACAGCATAGCGGGCACCGTCGGGGCCACCAACACACCAAGATCCATAGAGGTGTTTCCCCTTGTATACCACATAGGGTGGGAGAGTCTGTCCAGCTGCATTCCCTGTTATGCAGACAGTGATCTGTTCCCTCCCACTGCTGCCTGTGTTTTGGTACACGTTCTTGCTGCCTGTCCTTGACAAGACTTTGCCTGCTGCTGGATCTGTGATGAAGCCTGTCTCATCTACGTTGTAGATGTTTTCAGGCTTATTCATGCAATCGGCTTTAACCATCTCCTTTTCAAGAAGTGCAAACCAGCCAGTGAGAATGGCTGGGTCAGAAGTGGCTTTTGCCCTTGCATCTGGGAACTGTTCCGACTTCCTTATGGTCAGTTCCGGGTGGTCCCGCATGAAGCGGTTAAACCATTTTCGACCCGGTCTTCCGTTCTTGATGGGGGTTGGAAGATCGTTGGCTATGACAAACTCTTGAACGAGATTGAGAAGGTCCGTCCGGGTAAAGCCCCAACCCCATTGGCAAAGGACCTGAAGGCATGGAGAATAACAAAGCATTAGTCCTGGACACACATGGACACACACACACACACACACACCACTAGATTAGGCAAAATCACTTTTTCATGACCTCACTCTTTCATGTCATCTTCTTATTAGCCTTTCAGTCACTATAACCCTACCTGAAGGCACTCTGAAATGTCCTGCTCTACTCCTGGACCCAGGTAGATCTCATGTCCCTGTTGTGCATCAATGCTCAGCTGCCCCTTCACTCTCTGCCTCAACGACTTCCTGTCGACTCCATAAGTTCTTGCAAGAACTGAAAGGCGGCATGCTTCTGCCATGTGTTTGCATGAGCTGTACTTTTTCCGTGCTCTAGTCATGTCATCTGAAAAGTAAAGGGTCGAAAATTACGCTAATGGTAGGATAGAATGTAGGCCTATCCAGAATGAATTGACCTATGCAATATCACTGATATTTAAATTTGGGTATTTAATTATCTGAATTATGAAGCTGATTGATTAGGTGAGGTCAATGTTAGGCAGGAAAATGGTTCAAAAGTCAAAAGTGAAAAAATATCCATTGAAACTCAGCTAAGTGGGCTTAATGGGAGCAGGTGGGCTTAAAGGGAACATCAGTGAATTTCTGGTTAAAAGTCAGAATATTTTTTTCTACACACATGACATTAAAAAACAACAACATGACATGAATCTATATGCTGTACTAACATAACATGAAAAGTATCAATTGATCATGCATTTAAGTAATTGGCTCTACTCATTTACATCCACCCTAAATGGTGTTTTTTTTTTGCTAGTGTCCCCTTTAAGCCCACTTGGTAAAAATGTTAATTAAAAAGTAAATAAAGATAAATATACACATGTATTATCTCAGTGTTTCCCACAGGATTTTGTGAGACTGTGGTGGGTGGAGGTTGGACCCTGTAAGGGGGTCCAGGGGCATGCTCCCCCGGAAGATTTTTTTTTTAACATTTTAAAGTTAATTGCATCAATCTGGTGCACTTTGAAAGCAATTAAGAGGCTAGATCTATGAAGAACGGTGTGCCCTTGTACACAATTTAATCACAAACACATTGGTTGTATAGATACGAATGGTGAAAACACAAAATCAACTAGAGCATACATCTGAGCCATCAAAGACATAAAGCAAAAGTGGTTATCTGTGTTGAATTAGTTTATTTTTTGATAAATAATTAAACTGTAAGCTAAACTGTAATAAAAAATTAAATGGATTCGGAGGGTATATCATCAATTCATCATTAGTTGCAGCCTTAAGGGCAGACATGGCAGGCAAAAACATTTTGGGCTATTTTGCTTCCATAACATGTCTTCTTTCAGACTAGTGGAGAGAAAACATCCAAAATACACATTTATACAACTCTCCCTACATTCCACTCATGCGAACGATATACAGACAGCTGGGTCACTCAATGCTGCAAGCGCAATTTTTTACTTTCACTTCGATTTTTGGAGCAGTTCACATATTGACATATTGCTGGCTGTAGGACAGAGTCCTGCACGGGTCTTATTTATCAAACCTGCACCCGGCTGTATCCGCCATAATTAAAACCGCATCCGACCCGTTTTCCGACAGTATCACAAATTACATTACGCACCCGAGCCAACCCGCTATAAATTGATACCGACGCCCGACCCGCACCCGAAGCAAAATTGGACAGACGCAATTTTTAAAAATTAAAGTATGTAAGTAATAAAAGTGTGTATGAGTGTGCGCGCGCCACGTACAGCAAGGGGGGGCAGAGCCTACTGACCGGGAGTGAGAGATGCTTTGCTGAAGCTGCAGCGCGAAGCACAAGTTACAGATCTTTTATGTTATTATGAGAAGTGTAATAATTTTTTTCGGTTCACTCTGAGACTGTGGCGGGACAAATTAGACCATGGCGGGCCGCCACAGTCTAAGTAATTAATGGGAAACACTAATTATCTATTTAAGGATATTCTGTCTACAAAACAATTGCTATGCAGTGACGGTATTGATGCAGCATGTGGGCTAGCATGCTAAAACACATATTTTGACTACAAATGAAAAAACATTTCTAATTCTAGTAAAATTCTAACATATGTTTTATTTAAAGCACTAATCTCTTAAATTTCGATAACAAATGAGTACTCACCAAAAGCAGGAGTAGAAATGTGGAAAAAATGCTGGTTTTCAGGGCATCAAAATCATTGAAGTTTTTTCGTTACTTCTTCTGGGAGCAGCAGGCACATGTCATACATGTGCTTCGATAACTCAAGATCGACAAATCTGATTGGCTTACAATCAAAAGTATAATTTATGTAACAAGCGGCTTCATTGGAAGAATCATGAACCAGCAAAAATGGTGATGTAGTTATTTTTTTAATTGACTCAGAAGTCGCAAGTGGGCTTATATGGTACGTGGGCCTAATAGGTACACTTACCTTAATATCGGTTGGCTGATGTACCGATCGATCACTAGCCACAAGGTAGGAGTTGTAAGTCATGTTCCGTTTATTTTTTTCTGGTTTATTAAACCAGCACGGTAAGGCGAACACAAGACGTTGATGAATAACCCATGAGCAGGTGGAGAATGGACATGGGTTACCGACCGAACATTCTATAACAATGATTAGTGTTACGGCCAATTTCCACTGGATACGTCTCCGCTGCGTTACGTCTCCGCCACGCCAGCGGATCTTATAGGTTTCACTTGAGTCTATGTGTCAATTTCGACCAGGTCCTCTGCGTTGCGAAGTCAAGCGCCGAAATAACAAACAACATCCGGTTACTTTTTAAAATTAAACACTCCGTGTTGACACCAGCATGCAAATCTCAAAAAAACAGACGAAAACAAGCTCTTCTGCTAAACCTTGATCAAGAACATCACAGTATCGCCTTCACCGACTGCGAGGAACCTTGGCGTAATCCTCGACGACGGACTATCCTGCACCCCCAACATCAAAGCTGTGGCCTGATCCTGCAGATTTGCCCTCTAAAACATCCGCATCGTTACAAAGGATGCTATGCAACTCCTAGTCCCAGCGCTAGTCATCTCTCGCCTGGACTTGCAGCCTCTGTGACTAATTATTATCATGCAACTTATTGTTATGACAACGGCGGCTCGTCCAGATGCAGCGCCTTAGAGCTACCTGTTATTTTGCATCTTTTTGTGTTTTATAAGTCATTTTTTTGTTCTTCTGGCACACACATGCCACAGAGGCCCATCTACAGTCGCCAAGACCTGATAAGAATTGGCTTTCAGGTAAAAATAGAAATCACGGGTGCCTTCGCACAGACCCACGGCATCCCACCGGAGTTAGCGAGACCGCCGGGCACCCCATGGATTGTTACCGGGTCCAGCCAGCACTGGAGGCGGCGCAGGGAAAGGAGGCAGAAACGAGGATGCCGGGCAGGACTACTAAATCAGTTTAGGAAACAACCACACAGACCTCCGCTACCATCTATCTTCCTCACAAACGCAAGATCCCTTGCGAACAAGATAGATGAGCTGCAGTCACAGATCGCCTACAACCGCGCATCCGTGACTGTTGTCTTTTGATTGTTAGCGAATCCTGGCTGTGCCCGCATATCCCCAGTGCTACCGTGGAGCTTGCAGGACGCACCTTTCACCGCTGCGACCGGACTGAAGCCTCCGGTAAGAGCATGGGAGGGGGACTCTTTGTTTATGTGCTTGAGGACTGTTCAGTGCCGACCCTTCTACCTGCCATGGTAACTAACGGTTGCCATAGTAACCGTTGTTTACATCCCTCCCCATGCTAACGTTAGCACAGCACTCAGCCAGCTTGAGCTCATGGTATGTAAACAACAGAGCGCTCATCCGGATGGCGTGCACATCATTGCTGGGTACTTTAACAAAGCATGCCTCAAGACTGTTCGCCCCAAATTTCACCAGCACGTCAAGTGTGCAACCAGGGGAGAAAACACGCTTGATCCTGTTTATTCTAACATCAAGCATGCCTACAGAGCGACCCCCCTCCCCCACCTCGGACAATCAGACCACCTCTCCCTGCTCCTCTTCCCTGCCTACACCCCCCTCAGATGGCAAACAAAGCCAGCCACCCAGACCATCAAAGCCTGGCCTGAAAATGCTCTCAACCAGCTGCAGGACTGCTTTGCCTGCACAGACTGGAGCATTTTCGAAAATCAGGACCTGGACACACACACCGAGTCTGTCCTCTTCTACATCAGGTGCTGTGTAGATAACGTCACCGAGGATAGACGCATCCGGATCTTTCCAAACAGAAAACCCTGGATGACAAAGGAAGTCCAGACCCTGATCAGAGACACGGGACGGGAGACAGAGCTTTCTTCAGCACTGCCAGAGCTGACCTGAGGAGGGGCATCAAACAGGCAAAGGTCTCCTACAAGAACAAAATAGAAGGATACCTGACGGACAATAACCCGTGTCAGATGTGGAGGGGCATCCAGGCCCTAACCAACTACAAAGGCAACCCCCCTCCCACATCCTCCAACAGCAGCAGCACACTGGCAGAGGAGCTAAACAGCTTCTTTGCCCGGTTTGAGACCACCACCACACACCTGCAGTCACTGCCTCCCCCTGGTTCCAGCACCCCACCTCTCTCTCTCCAGGAGCACGAGGTGAGAAAAAACTTAAGAGCAGTGAACCCCAGAAAAGCTGCTGGTCCTGACGGTATACCAGGGGCAGTGATTAAAGCATGTGCAGACCAACTGGCAGGGATCCTCACCAAAATCTTCAACCTCTCCCTGACACATGCCACCGTCCCCACATGTCTGAAGGCCTATCATCGTCCCCATCCCCAAAAAACCTGCCTGGAGCGATCAGTTTCCCAGCACATCAGAGACTGTCTCCCTCCCTCCCTCGACCCCCACCAGTTTGCCTACAGGGCAAACCGTTCTACAGAGGACGCCATCGCTCTCACACTCCATACAGCGCTGAGCCACCTGGAGAACAAGAAGAGCTATGTGAGGATGCTCTTCGTGGACTACAGCTCAGCATATAACACCATAATTCCAGACATTCTCATCACCAAACTGCTGGAACTACAGATCCCCCTCCCCACCTGCAATTGGATTAGAAACTGTCAAGTCGCCCACAGTCTGTGAGACTCGGCCCCCACCACTCCACTGCACTCACACTCAGCACTGGTTCCCCTCAAGGCTGCGTTCTGAGCCCTCATCTGTACGCCCTGTACACCTATGACTGCTCACCAACTCACCCAACTAACCGCATTATTACATATGCAGATGACACCACAGTGGTTGGACTCATCCGAGGCGAGGACGAGACAGCGTACAGGGATCGAGGTGGAGGAACTGTCACTATGGTGCTCAGACAAAAACCTGACCCTGATTATCCAAAAGACAAAAGAACTCATCATGGACTTCAGGAAGAACAGACATGACCACACCCCCCTCCTCATAAATGGAGAACAGGTGGAGACTGTCACCACCTTCAGGTTTCTGGGCACCCACATCTCCGCAGACCACTCCTGGACCTACAACATCAGGGCCCTGGTTAAGAAGGCTCAGCAGCGACTACACTTCCTGCGTGTCCTCAGGAAAAACCAACTGGACACAAAGCTGCTGCTGGCCTTCTATCACTCCTCTGTGAAGAGCGCACACACTTGCAATTGATAATAAATGGTTCTTTTGTGTATAGAAAATATTTTATATCTTTGAGCAAATACAAAAGTGTTGCGTTTATATTTTTGTTCAGTGTACTTTGTTCAACAAAATAAAAATCAAGGAGCAGCTTTTATTGCAGGTATTCCTTTTCTTAATGCAGCTGTATTACGAGTGGAAAATATTAGTTAAGGCTAAGTATCAGATCGGGACTAGGTATCGGCAGATACTAAATATTAAATGACTAGGATTGGGGTACAAAAAACCTGATCAGGACATCCCTAGTTGCAGCGTATCCAGAACACTGCAACATGCCTCGTTTCCAATTTACCCACATTCTTCCACGTGACCCCTCTCCTCTGTGATCTCCATTGGTTTCCTTTTGCGGCCCGCATCTGATTCAATACAATGGTGCTGGCTCCTCACTCTACTATATCAGCTGGCCGGCTGGTGCGCTATCGCTGAGAGAAAACAAAGGCCGCTCAGCGAAGTCGCAACTCTTCTCTGTTCTGGCACCTCAGTGGTGGAACGAAATTCCGACCAATGTTAGAACTGCAAACATCACTCACCATCTTCCACAAAAGACTCAAGACTCATTTGTTCAGACTGACAAGTCATGACAAGTAATTTTAACAGTTAGACTAAACTTGCACAATATCTGCAGTGTGAAAACAGGGAGCACATTATACACTTCATATGCTTTACATCAGAGGTTACAAAAGTCAAATTATAAATCAGTTTGAATAAATCAGTTCTTGTGTAAAATTGTAACCCAGTCTTTCCCACACATTAATTTATTTCAACATTGGCCACAGCGTATTGATTTTCTATTTTTTAGAGATGTATGCAATATAGTGCACCCATCAGTGAATAGCATGATGTTATATACTCCAATACAGTGGATGGCGGTATGGTTTTTAACGCGCTTGAAAAACCGATGACGAAGAGGAGGACTATTTAATGTGGTTGGCTTGACCTCTGCAAAGAAGACGGCCCGCTTCATCGACAAGGTCAAGCCCCCACTAAGAGCACCAGGCCTTGAAGCCAGTTTTGGTCATGGCCAAGCCGTGTAACTATGTTGTCATGTAATGCACTGGGGACTTTTCCACCAAAAGCTAATATTGTGAAAGATGCATTTGTAAAATGGTAATAAAATCCTCACAACCCCGCAAAATGACTTGTATTACTGTCAATATTTGAGCAATTTGGTCCAATGCAATTTTGAAAGTCTAGAAGAACTACAATTATTCTATCCTCATTCAAGTTAGCTCAGTGCTAAACCGGAAGTTAGCTGAGTCACCTGAAGTCTTGAGTGTGCATGCTCTATGGCACCCCAGCTGGACAGCCACCGCCACAATTACAGTCTGATTCTGTGGGAAACACTGTAACCACACTACAAGCAAAGTTATTCCATTTGTACATGGCCCGCCCGGTTGGTCACTTTTCTTCTTATATTTGTTTTTTTTACACCAGAGCACAATTTGTGGTAGAACACAGATGTGTATGTAACATTACTCTGGCAAACCTGTGGATCAAATGTTTGCAGTGTGGGAATATTTTAGATTAGAAAGCGAAAGCAGTCCAATGGCACAACCCTGCAAAATGACATGTATTACTGTCAATATTTGAGCAATTCGGTCCAATGCAATTTTGAAAGTCTAGAAGAACTACAATTATTCTATCCTCATTCAAGTAAACTCGGCACTAAACCGGAAGTTAGCTGAGTTGCCTGAAGTCTTGAGTGTGCATGCTCTATGGCACCCCAGCTGGACAGCCACCACCACAATTACAGTCTGATTCTGTGGGAAGCACTGTAACCACACTACAAGCAAAGTTATTCCATTTCAACATGGCCCCCCTGGTTGGTCACTTCTCTTCTTATATTGGGGCAGCTGTGGTTTAGGAGGTAGATTGGTTCAAATCCCCAGCTCCCCCGGTGGCACAACAAAATATCCTTGAGCAAGATACCTCTGCCATCAGTGTATGAACGTATTTGTGAATGAGTAAATGCAACAGAGTTGTAAAGCACTTTGAGCGGTCAGTAGACGGGATAAGTACTATAGAAATGCAAGTCCATTTAACTTTACCCATGATAACAGGATGAGTTGATATACTGATATTCTTGTTTTTCTGTACATTCAAACAAACATTGCTCTCAGTGATTGAAATAATTGTAGGTATTAATTAGTCTTCTCATTGTTCCAGATGTCATCGATGATCCCATCCTGGAGCAAGGAGCAGTGGTACTTAGAGGGTAAGTCTCATAATAACAACAGGATAAACTATTAGTATTAAGTATTATTATTAGGGCCGGGACTTTAACGCGTTAATTACGATTAATTAATTACACAAAAAATAACGCGTTAAAAAAGTTAACGCATTTTAATCGCACTAATTTTTGCACTGCGGAACGTTTCTCACTGGATGAGTTTCAGGGGTACCGATTATACTGGAGCACCAACAAACGTTCATGCATAGCGTTCATGCAGTGTTGGGCAGTAACATAGCTACAAGTAGCGGCGTTACTAATTTAACTACATTTCTCAGTAGCGTGGTGGTAGCGTCGCTACTTTCTGAATAAAATAGCTTTTCAGTAGCTTTGCTCTTGTATTGACCAAGTAGCGCGGTAGCGTCCACACAAGCTACATTTTTATGAACACCTCTGAAGTTCAGCGCAGCGGAGCTTTCTGTCGCGGTCTGAAATGAAAGGATAAGTCGGTGATGCCACCGCTACACATGGCCGTGTATGTGGAGCCGACAGAAGCACTTCCGTATGACGGTGACACCACGGACTAATCCTTGCCTACAACGTGTCTGCTGCACAGACAGGTTAGCTTGAGTGAGTTACGTTACTTGATGGAAAGATGGCAGAGGGTGAGGAGGACGGAGACGAGTTGATCCCGAGGGATGCAAAAGACAAACTTGAATAATAAACAAATACAGTAACGTTACATATAGGAGGTAAGAGATGGGGAAATAAGAGAATAGAGAAACGTATGAAAAGTTTACATTACTCTGAATTATTACTTTTGTAATTTTTAACCAGCACAGGGTACAGCAAAAATGCATTTTCTACAAAACCTAAGTATGGTGATTAGTCAAAATGATTAGCTTAAAATGTATGTAGATATAGCTACTACTACAGAGTGGGCTTAATAAAAATACCACTTTTGAAACTGCCAGTTATATGAGACACTGGTTGATGGATAGAGTACTTTATTAATCTCAAAGGGAAATTAAAGTGTTACAGCCACTTGACATAAATCAAAATCCAAAAACAATTAGGTAGGTAAAAGAAACAAATACAATTAAAGGCTGAATTATATACAATAACTAAATAGACTAACTCAAATATCAAATATAAATTATAAAGCTGAAACTAGAAGACTAGACTGCTGTTTAATTATGTTAATATGCTACAGTGTAGGACACTGTCCATTAGTGTAAGCCGGGTGGCTATTGCTGTGGTAGCAAGGTGAATGTCTGTCCATGGATGTTAGAATTAAGTGTGCATTGATAGTTGAATAATAAAATATACAAAATAGCAAAAAGCACAAATTATTGTTTAATAAACAATTGAACATAACATTTTTGCCTGCTTGTCTGTCTGATTTATAATTTTATTGATCACTGAGATCGCTTTGACTTGGAATGAAGTTGTTCCAATATAAAAAAAAATAGCTTTGATGTAGTTAAGCTACTTTTGCCATTTTGCTGTAGCTGAGCTTGCTACATTTCTCTGGGGAGTAGCTTTGGTGTAGTGAAGCTTAATTTAATGTAGAGTAACTTGTGGCTTAGCTCACTACTTTTTTCGAGTAGCTTGCCCAGCACTGCGTTCATGACTTCAGACAACAACAATGAACGAAGAAGCAGATGAGACCGCATTGGTTGGCCCTGTGGATGGGAAATTATGTTTTAAAAAGCGGACGGATGGCAGCGTAGATAAGAGCACGGTTGTGTGCAAATTATGCAAGAAGGAGTTTGCGTATCACCGCAGCATATCAAGCCTCAGATATCACCTAAATGCTAAGCAACTATTTATTATGTTGTTGTTGCAACTGGCACTTTATGTTGAACTTTTTATTGTTTTGGCCAAGGTTATTTACAGAGAGTTGGACTGAAATTGATTTGTTTAGATCAACTGTTGATAAAGTCTGTTATGGCCTCTGAAGATAGATGTTTTCTAATAGTCAGGGTTTCCAATGTTCTGAATGTTCTTGAAAGTATTGTGTTTTACTTAAAAAAAAAAAGTGTTTTAGTTAACAGAAGGTCTACCTACCTATAGGCTACCTAAATCTCTGAAATGTATTCCTAAATAAGCTATTGCTACACTTTATGGCAAAAATTGCACTGGTCTGTTGGTCTTGAAAAAAAAAAAAACCCAAACAATGTTTTGTTGCTTAAGCTTCTGTATTCAGTCATTATTCAATGGTATACTAAAATCCATGTGAAAAAAATTGCTTCTCACTGTTCTCAGGTCAAATATTTATATGCGTTTAAAATGCGATTAATTTCGATTAATTAATTACAAAGCCTCTGATTAATTCGATAAATTTTTTTAATCGAGTCCCGGACCTAATTATTATTATTATTATTATTATTGTTTGTTTAGAGCAGTCGAATAAGAATTGAAGTATAGTATAACATTGTTATAAGAACATTACCATTATTAGATGACAATAATTTAATCAAGATGATATGAAAGCATGTGTGACCTTGTGGAAATCAGGCCAAGTGATTGAACAACTTTATTATATTATTTGTAACTTGATTTAAAAACAAAAGGTAAGTACCAGATATAACACACATGTTTGTATACAGCATAAAAATCCACTTCAAGAAACTTCACTTGCTCTAGACCAAATCCATCTAGGGCTGCGCAGTATTATATTAATCCAAACTTTTTTCTGCATAATGTTGCAAAAGGGATCTTTTCACAGGATGCATATCACCAGGGATGTGCACTGGCGTTTTGGTGGGGAGTGGCTTAAGAGGAAAAAAGGGGCACTCACCCCAGCCACACTTTGGGCCATCTCTTGAACCATGGCCTGGGACAACTGTCCCGGTGTTGACCACTGTCAGCAGCTGGCTATAATCATTCATCTGTCTATATTGACTGCAAAGAGATCTTTCATTGTAAGTGATGGAGGACAAAGTCCACAGTCATTCTGTATATGTCCTAGGTATGTGATTGAACGTATAAACACAGAGGACCCCGATCGACACGTTTCCTCTCAGGATCTGGGAGGAAGGCCAGATGAACAACAGGATCCACAAATCAAAGAAGTGGTGGAACATTTGCTCAAGATTGCTGATGAGTTGAACAGGAACGCTGAGCTCCAACGGTAAGCTGTGCTTCATGTTCACAAACAGCTGGTGGACCACACTGGTGAACTGATCTATTAGTTATTGGTTAATCGTTGGTCAACAATGGCAACAGAGCTTGAATTTGCTACAGTAGCTCAACACTAAAGCTGTTTGATTGTTGAGACATAGATGTTGTGAGGCGATTGCAAAATAAAAAACCTCAGTCACTTAGGCATGATGCCACAACAGATTCTCGGCTTCTCCAAGGCTTACTTGTTCAGAGTCATGTTGGTCGCCAGTAAAAAAGCCATCACCAAAAAATGGCTAAGCCAAGGTTCACCCAATTTAACTGACTGGTTTAATGTGATGCATGATATTTTTGTAATGGAAAAATATAAAAAATGTTTGAGACTCAAGACAGACATATTTAATAAATGCTGGAAAGGATGGATTGACTTTATTAACCCATATAAAGCAGACTTCACGTAAAAGAGTCATTAGTACTGTAACTCCACCTGGCTCTCCACTACACAGACTTATTGTTTTTTGGATTTGTTTCGTGTTTTGTGTTGTAATCTGTTAGGTTTTTTTTTTTGTCTTTGTCTCTAATGTTTTCTTTTGTTTTAAAACAAAAATGTACAGTGCAAGAAGCATGTCCTGCTGACTTTTGTTTCTTCAATAAAAATAAAATATATAAAAAAAAGAAAAACCTCAGTCACACTTACCATGACCACAGTTTTGCAGGTCACACAGGAACTAGGGATATGCCTGTATCAAACTGTCATGCTATGAATATTGTAGCCAAAAATACAGTCAACCGTTATGTCACTTTATCACAAAAACTCATCATACTTTCCTGAAATATTAATATTTGAGCTGAAATATTATAAAAATTACCTTACACAGTGTTAACCATGGTTTTTATTGTCACTTTGTTTGAATTTGCAAAATAACTAAGATGAAAAACATGTAAAACACCATGAAATCCAAGTCAAACTGCTGATAAAGGCAGGAGCACTGAGCTGTGTTCATGATGGTTGTTATGGTAATGATGGTAATAGAAATGATGTTGGTGTTTTTACTGTCAGTATCTTTTAGCACAGCAAATGTAAACAGTTTACCAACAACACCAAGTTTTCACAGAAATCCACCAAGAAATGAAATAGAATCAAATCATTGTTACTGTTAATTCTTGACATTTCTTTCTGTCAGACTGATCAACCAGGTTCAGGGCAACTGTGCTAAGGACATCTTCATGAAGGTGGCCAGGAGCATCTTTGCTGATGGCATTAACTGGGGTCGAGTAGTGGCTCTCTTCCATCTGGCCTACAGACTCATATACAAGGTAAAACAGAAACAGATACCACATAGAGTAGTGCAATTCAACCGGGCTACAATTGTTCTAGAACTTTAGGTACCATTTCAAGATGGAGTGTTTATAGTAATGCGCTACAATAATAATGCTCATCAGTAATGCATTTCTTCACGCAATAACTAATTTGACGGATTTCTTAAAGGATTTCCTGTTATATGTGTACAGTTAACTGATGTCCAGTAACCACCCGAAATTGATTAAATATTGATGTTTTTCAACCTGGTCATACCCACCATGGCGCCCGTGACCCACTAAAGCAGCACAAAGCAGCACATAATGATAAAAATTAGGGGTGTAACAGTTCACCTTTATGAATCAGATACTGGTTTTAAAGTAAAAGATATGACTACACCGATACAAGGACCTCTGGATCGATCTTAATGTACTATGAACCGTGCATGGTGAAACCTGTGCAGATGATGAGGATGCTTGTAAAGCTAGCACTAGCAAAAACACGCAAGACAAAGACATGGATTAAACACTTCTTCCAGCCACAATTTAGCCACAACTCGTAGAGGTCTGCTCGGAGTTACACTCTGCAGTTCATAACTGAACGGAACATTAGAATGAAAATATCTGGGTCAAAATTATCATAGAATAAACAAATCTGTATCATGACAAGATAATTGTTTTAAAATCATGTCATATGTAACATTATCTCCTCAGTATTTGCAGATCCGTATACTAAACAGTCTATTAAAACTGGACTGACCATCAAATTTGATTTTTCGCTGGTTTCCCATTCATTTTAATCAGGGCACTCCATTATGGCTGAAAAAAGTGAAAAAGTTGAGACAGAGTCAACTTTTGGAGAAACTCAGCCTGACATTAAAGCTCAGTTTAAAACACACAGTAATGATCTGCCTTGCACTCTGGTTGTTTACTGTTATTTTTAATCTGTCAATATGGACAAATGATCACTTGTACAACCAGCATTCTAGTAGCATAATAACCTAGCAGCTTAACCAAACTGATCAGCAGGGGTTCCCAACACCTCACAAAAACAGACCATGGAGTGACACTCCCACACCACCTCACTGCCGGATTTGGTCTGAATGTACTTAAGTTGTTTCTTTGAAACAAGATTATTGAAAGAGTAGTTCAGAAAAAGTATCCCAACCATTACCCTGGGTTGTCTCTGAAGGGTTCTCAATTTTACTTGACCTTTCTTACTTGAAAAAGATACAGGAAGCATAAAAGATCATTGAACTGTTATATTTCTTACATCATCATGTATACCACAGCACAGATGGTGCAGTCAGCTATGGTTTCATTACATTCCTCAATCTGCTCAGTTGATTCTGGTGGCTTCACCTCTCTGAACCAGAGATGTTGCCTAATCAACAAACACAAACTGTAGTATTTTTCAGTGTATCGTTGTAGAACATTGATGCCACTGTGAAATACACATAACAGCTAAAATTCTAGAGTCATGATAGTGACATATAGTGGATTTTTTGCAGTCAAAGTTTTTATTTCTTCTCTTTCAAGGCGCTGACTACCAACCATGTAGACAACATCAGGACAGTCATAAGCTGGGTTCTCCAGGTCATCAGAGAGCAGCTCTACTCCTGGCTTGTACAGCAAGGAGGCTGGGTGAGTGATCCATCATCCATAAAAATCTGTCATGTGATGATTCATTTAAAATATTGATGTAAGGCTCTTATGGCAGTGATACTCAAATTTGGGCCCACCGGCTGACATTTTCAAATTCACTTTTGAAACTCCTTTTGAACTCCTAATGTGGTTCAAGGAACCTAAAAAAGAAACGAGTCAGTATGACACTTAATCTTGCTTTGGTGTCAGACTGTTGTGACAGTTGTGTTTAAGTGTTTCAGAGGTGCATGGAAAAACACAGTAAAGCCCAACATATCTATGTTGCATGGTCTCTGATGAAGAACTGATATATTTTTTATTGTAACACTTATTCATTGTAATATTTTTTTCTCAAAATACATTAAACAAAAATATAAACGCAACACTTTTGTTTTTGCTCCCATTTTTCACGAGCTGAACTCAAAGATCTAAAACATTTTCTATATACAAAAGAACCATTTCTCTCAAATATTGATCACAAAACTGTCTAAATCTGTGTTAGTGAGCACTTCTCCTTTGCCGAGATAATCCATCTCACCTCACAGGTGTGGCATATCAAGATGCTGATTAGACGGCATGATTATTGCACAGGTGTGCCTTAGGCTGGCCACAATAAAAGGCCACTCTAAAATGTCAATGTTGTGGGTCGAGTGGCCCGTGGTGGCGGTGGGGTTATGGTATGGGCAGGCGTATGTTATGGACAACGAACACAGGTGCATTTTGTTGATGGCATTTTGAATGCACAGAGATACCGTGACGAGATCCTGAGGCCCATTGTTGTGCCATTAATCCACGACCATCACCTCATGTTGCAGCATGATAATGCACGGCCCCATGTTGCAAGGATCTGTACACAACATCCCAGTTCTTGCATGGACAGCATACTCACCGGACATGTCATCCATTGAGCATGTTTGGGATGCTCTGGATCGGCGTATATGACAGCGTGTTCCAATTTATGCCAATATCCAGCAACTTCGCAGAGCCATTGAAGAGGAGTGGACCAACATTCCACAGGCCACAATCAACAACCTGATCAACTATGCGAAGTAGATGTGTGGCACTGCTTGAGGCAAATGGTGGTCACACCAGATACTGACTGGTTTTCTGACCCCCCAGACCCCCCCAATAAAGCAAAACTGCACATTTCAGAGTGGCCTTTTATTGTGGCCAGCCTAAGGCACACCTGTGCAATAATCATGCGTCTAATGGATATTGAAAATGAGCAGGGTCACCACCCGAAAGTTGAGTCTCCCACAAAGTCAGCTTCAACTTGAGTATGCGTATGCTGTCATAATACTGTGTGACAACTTTTTTGCAGCCTTGCAGTGTTTTGTTCAGATTACCCAAGTGCTATGTTATATCCACCATAAATGCTAGATCCTGCATCCATTTTGGGGATTGAAATTCCACCACTGGTTTGCCCTTTTTCTCCATGAGCTGTCCAATTTCCTCTCATAGTTCAAAGAAATGGTTCAGCACGAGGGTGAGTGCTCCTGCTGACCATCCTAGGCATGTTGAAGAAGCAGACGCACGAGCGAAAGTGCCGACAGTTGCCGACAGTAAGGGCAAGCCCACGGACACCACAAAGCTCGTCTGTAAACAATGCTTTAAATCCGTAATGACCAAGGGAGCCAACACGTCCAACTTGGCGAAACATTCAGCTGACAGACATGCGGACTTGTTCGAGCAGGGTTGTGCACATGACTATAGAGGGGCAGGGGCTCAAAGCCAGGAAAGGGCAGTATGTGCGCGTGCACAGCACACGCCACATTTTTTTCAGGCCTTGATAACACAATATGTAGATTAATTAATGTAAATTTGATAAACAAAGTACTTATAGAAAGCTAACTACTTAGCTGTGTATCCTGTGTAGCTGTGAGTGAAACACAATTGCCATTTCTTGAGTTTATTCATATTATCATAATACTGAGGTTTAGAAGACATGCAATTCAGCTGCAATTCTTAAAAAGCAATAAAACACTGGTTTATTATTAAGCTATTTATTGGAGGGCAAGTGCAAACTAAAAATACCGGCTACACATCTAAAAATGTGACAAAACCAAGAAATGACTACTGTGACTGCTACTTTGACTGTTAGTAGGAACAGCAATGTTTACAACAGCAAAGTCCCAGTAAACTCAATATCTGGAAGAAGTTTAAGATATGTGGCAAGATAAACAGCCGACACAGACAGCTGTCAGATCATTCTTAACTCTCATCAACAAGCAGTTAGTTTAAAGGGATATTCCGGTGTAAATTTAATCCATGGTCTAACACACCGTGACTCCGTGAAGTTAGCAGACCGCTAATTTAAAGAGTTTTATCAACCTCAGAAACGACCGCACGACAACAATACACTGCAGTAAATGGATCCAACTATAAACCGCCACCAAAAAGCCACAAATAATGCTCAGAACAGCAACAAACTTCAGCAACCACTCTTCTGCAGCAGCTTCCTGTTGACGGGAAGTCCCGACAAGTCGATTACTGAGTGCCGTAGAGTTCCGCAGCTCATGGATGAAAATGTATGATTATGACTCCATGGAAAAGCAATCAAAGTTCATGTGTGTCTTACCTGCCAGTTAATGACAGTTATTATCGAGAGCGGACAGGGAAAAGAACGGAATTGAGCATTTCTAACCGCACTCGGTAACTTGACTTACCCAACCCAGAAGCTGATGAAGGAGAGTTGAAATCTGTTTTTAGCATTACAATAGAAATCCAGCTAAGCTAGCGGAGGTTAGATGCCCCGGACCATGTGCTGAGACCCTATTTGTACTGTTGCTGAAGTTTGGTGCTGTTTTGAGCATTATTTGTGGCTTTTTGGTGGCGGTTTATAGTTGGACCCATTTACTGCAGTGTATTGTTACACTATTGTATTGTTATCGTGCGGTCGTTTCTCAGGATGCTAAAGCTACGTGAGCTAGTGCTCTGCAAACTTTATTTCTCGAGGGGGGGTCCTACTCGGTGTCACTGTGTTAGAACATGGATTAAACTTACACCGGAATATCCCTTTAACAAGCACAAGTGGGCGCTCTTCTGAAATATGACTCATATTTAAGCACGTTGAAAAAGTGGAAGGCGACTTGTTAGCCCCTAGCCCCCACAAGGAAGTTATGTTAATTGATTTATAACTCACAAAGGTTCGAGTCGCTCCACTGTCATGTCTCATCTATGTGCATGGTGGAGTTCTAGATGAGGCAGCTCTCTCTCTCTCTCTCTCTCTCTCTCTCTCTCTTTCTCTCTCCTCTGTGAGAGACAGAGCGGAGCCGCAGCGGACAGAGAAGCGGCTTTATAGGCTCAACATACTCCCAACACCATATTACTTACGAAATACGTACGGTCGATAAGCGTGGCGTTTTTATACTGCTGTTTTTTCACATCCCTTTGCACAACAGGAATTTATTTATTCATTAAAAAAACACACAAAAAGGGCAATTTTTAAAACGAGGCAAAAAGGGCAGGGGCTCAAGCACCCCTCAGGCCTTATGTGTGCACGTGCCTGGTTCAAAGAGTTCAAAGAGCTGCAGGTTAGCGATGGATAACATAATTATCCCCCCTAGTGTTGCTGTTATCGACTCAGGGCACCACTGCTACAAAAAAAAACTATGGGAAACACTGTTCTAAGAATTTTGGACGTGTGGGCCAAACTATTTCTTTCTTAGCTGAAGCCAACAACGGGACAAAAAAAAAAACGTAAAGAGAGACATAGTGGAGCCGTATTTTTTCCTGCTTTTTTGTCCTTTGTCAATTACACCTAAGTACTAAGGCCTCTGTTTGTTAAGTTAATAAATTATTAAATTGCCAGTATGTCTTGTTTCTTTGGACTTCAATCATCCAATCCACCAAACAACACCAAACAACAGTCAGTAGCAGAATAAGCTTTTTGGCAGAGAAGATTTGGCAAATTTTTCATGGGTGCAACCCACATACCCCACTCTGCTGCTCATCCCACAGATGCATGTTCCTTACAAATGTGGCACCATTCAAAAGAGAAAAAAAAGGCTTTCCAGTGGTATAACATTTATTGCCAAGAAGTATTGTTATAACAAAGTAATAATATACCAAACAATTTCCTTATTTTTTGCTGTTATGCAACTATCAACCCGTCTTGCAGTGAATTACTGGTGTGAATTTCTGAACAACCCCAGAGAACACCCTATGCAGTGTGTTTTGGACATAGAAGTCACAGCATCTCCAGCTGGGTGTTGTGGCAACGAGGAACTATATTAACTAATAATATGATGGTGTCTGTGTGTGTGTGGTAGTATAGAGAGGCAGGAGAGGACAAATGCAGCGGAAGGAGGCAGCATGAAAGAGTGGATGAGCGTGTTTTACTAGCCCCTGCGATCCCTGCCCATGTTGGGGCATTTTTCTAATTACCAGAGTAGAGGCTCATTAGCTGAACCTCTGGGGTTTAGTTATGCTGTCATAAGAGAGAAGTATGCCCTCTCATTATAGGCTGTGCAAAGTGCACTAGGATCAGATGTTGAACTGTGCAGACCAGACAACTTTTGATTAAAGAAGAGCAAAAGTTACAAAGATATGAGGATTTGAGCTTATCAACTGCAAGGAGAGGACGCCTTCTTATGACTTTAGACACTAGACTTAGACTTTTATTTATCCCACATCGGGGAAATTCACTTGTCACAGTAGCAGGTAGACAGATATACAGACATACAATAAGTACAAGACTTAGAATACTAAAAAATACTAAAAAAAGATTTGAATAAGAGAGAAAAGATTTAGAAAGGACTATACATTATGTGCATTATATACAGGAGGCAAAAATGTGCATTATATACTTTTAAATAAAGTGTCAGAGTACTGCCTTGCTGAGGTTGGATGCATAAATAAATACAGTGTTTAAATATAGTGAAAATAAACAGACTCAGTATATGAATATGTACAAAAAATAAAGTAGTATTAATGCACAGAACAATTGCACAAGATGGCGGAGGTAGAAGTGTAAGCAGTGCAAGATAAGTATGTGCTTATGGTGCTACATTAAGGGTTATTGGTATTGAACAGTCTGACAGCCGTTAGAATGAATGACCTGCAGAAGCGTTCCTTTTTACACCGTGGGTGAAGCAGTCTGTTGCTGAAGGAGCTGCTTAAGGTCCCCACAGTCTCATGTGGGGGGTGAGAGAGGTTGTCCATAATTGATGTCAGTTTGGCTAACATCCTCCTCTCACCCACCTTCTCAATGGAGTCCAGAGGACAGTCCAAGACTGAGTCAGCCCTTTTGACCAGCTTATTGAGTCTCTTCCTGTCCCCCTCTGAGCTTTTACAGCGCCAGCAGACCACAGCGTAGAAGATAGCTGATGCTAACACAGAGTCATAGAAGGTTTTTAACAGTGACCTGTACACACCAAAGGACCTCAGTCTCCTCAGCAGATGGAGACGACTTTGGTCCTTCTTATACAGGACATCTGTGTTGTGTGTCAATCCAATTTGTAGTTTATGTGAACTCCCAGGTATTTGTACTCCTCCATGATCTCAATGTCCAAACCCTGGATGTTCACCGATGCAGTCTGAGGAGCCTTCCTCCTGAAATCGGTCACCACCTCCTTTGTCTGCTGGCACTGATACACAAAGTTGGTGATGACCTCCCTGTACTCCGATCATTCCCCTCTGTCACATGTGCCATGATGGCTGTATCATCAGAGAACTTCTGGAGGTGGCAGCTGTCAATGTTATAACTGCAGTCTGATGTGTAGAGTGTGAAGAGGAAAGGAGAGGGCACTGTACCCTGTGGAGCTCCCATGCTACAGACTACCACATCAGACACACAGTCATGGAGCCTCACATACTGCGGTCTGTTTGTGAGGTAATTTGTGGTCCATGCAGCCAGGTGGCAGAGGACTCCCGCTCCTTCCAGCTTCCTCCTGAGCAGTGATGGGTGGATTCTGTTGAAAGCACTGGAGAAGTCAAAAAATATGACCCTCACAGTGCTTCCAGTGCTCTCCAGGTGTGAAAGTGACCTGTGCAGCAGGTAGATGTTAGCATCATCCACACCAATGCCAGGTTGATAAGCAAACTGCAGGGGGTCCATTTCGCTGTTCATCAGGTGTCAAAGGTGAATTAGAACGATCCTCTCCATGGTTTTCATAAGATGAGAGGTCAAGGCCACTGGCCTGAAGTGGATGGGCTCCCTGGGTTGCGCAGTGTGTTTGGTACAGGAACCACGCATGATGTTTTCCACAGGAGTGGAACTCTCTCCAGACTGAGGCTAAGGTTGAAAATGTAGTACAGAGCTGATCTGCACAGTCCTTCAGCAGTCTGGAGTTGATGCCATCAGGGCCAGTAGCCTTTCTCGCCTTGGTCCTCCTCAGCTCCTTCCTCACTTGATCAGCTGTGATGATGAGGCTGGGGGAATTTTTTTCATTATCACCATTAAAAGCATGTCACATGTCACACATTATGGGACTGTAACAGTATCTATCAACAAATCACATGGTTATTTTGCTCATAAAGCTTTCACGTCTAACAAGGGAATCAGTATATTGCATTCTAGTATCTGTCCTTGTTATTGTATTTTTCTTTTTGAACAACAGAGGGTGCAATCGTACTGCTCTAGAAGACATCCCTGTTATTATGGGTTCCACCTGAGTTCTAATAAGACCTACCTCTTCTTCCTCCTCTGGTAATGTCTATTTTCGGCGGCGTTTGAGCTGTAGTAACACTCCGGTCTCTTGACACCAACACACCCACGTATCTCTCAGTCTTCTGTTACTCCTGTCAGGGTCAGTCATCCTCCAGAGCAGCAAAAAAACATAGAAAGTAAAAAAAAAGGGTTAGTAAATGTGAAATACCTCAAGTGAAAAAGTTTTTAAAAATTATTTGAATCAAAAATACACATAAGCAATCACATCTTCTTCTTCATTAATTTAATATAGTGATATATATCATATCGTGGACCATTTATTGTGACATTATCATACCTGCGTTTTTTGAAAATCCTTAATGATAAGCATGTGAATGATAACATTTATATTTACCTGATTAGTTTAGAACAATGATTATAACAACAAGCATCGGGTAGATGTCAACACTGAAGCAGGCGGTGCTGAAATGGGATTCTATACTATCCTATTCGCAGAAGGGAAAAAAACTGTCCTGAAGCTTCACATGATTGTTGCACAGTAACGTTAAAGCAAACACTGTCATTTGATTTAAAAAGAGTAGAATGGCCCTGTTCAACCTTAAACAAAATACAACACTGTGTTAATTTTGTAGTTGTAGTTAAACATCAGATCCTGGCTTAAAATGAACAACAACAGATATACTGTAACAGAAGCTACTGTTTTCATTGCGGTATAGTTTTTCTTGTCTTTGACAAAACCTGACTGGCATGTTAACACTAACCTAAAGGCAACATAAACAATCTAGCAGCTGTTATTTTCCTTTTGCAGGATTCAGCCGTTTTAATGCCGAACCAGGTTTCCCCCATTGCTATTTTGCATGGGCACTGTCGCTGCATCCTTTGGTAAATGTCACCGCTGACACAGAGCTGTGGAGATAGGTCTAGTTCCCCCTGATAAGCATAAACACAATGTATACTGGTATATCTGGGACTCTTATTGTCGAAGGTAAAAATGGAATGAACTGCTACTGACACTTGAGCAAAATACAAAGTTGACAGCACTTGTTTTGATTCAGACATCCAGGCCTTTTGTAATGGGCATTCATAAGCCTCAACTACGGGAATAAAAAGTGATGTTAAATCACACAAGCATAGGCTTTGTGTTAATACACTCATATTTACTGACTAACATGATAGCCTGGCCTTTACTCTTCACCCTGTCTTGTACACTGACTCTGATCCTGTCACCGCTCCCCTCCTCATCCTCTTGTGCTTGTGCATTTCTTTCAGACCTGAAAGATTCACAGCCAGTGGGCACTAACATGAATTATTACTTAACTGTGATACAATGATGTGCCAGATGTTGCCTGCACTGTTTCACCTGCTGTCTTTTCTTTTGTTCTCACAAACTGTCCTTGTAAAGTTATTGCTGATTCAATGAGCCATTTCAATGACCCTTTATACATTACACTGATGGGATGTTAACTTAAGAAATATATGTAAGGAATTGGATGTGTTTGGATGCATGCTAAACAACATTCACCTGTTTAAACAGCCTTTAAATATGACAGGTGGCAGCTCTTTTGTTCCTCCCTGGAAGTTTTGGCAGTACCTTTTTCAGTGCACTGTGCAGATTATCATACTGCCTAGCTATGCTTAAAATGTTGGCATAATGCAGTGATAGCAAGCACAAATGACACTCCACAAAGTGCAAGGCTTGTTAGAAAAAGGTGCTCAGAAATGATATCTGTCAGAGATTTCTTTGAGAGCTGAAGGTGGCTGCCTCATATTTCTCTATGAAAAACCCTGAATATTCTATTAATTAATTCCTTGGTAAGAGCAGCTTATCTTTATGAATCATTTTATGGTATTTTATGGTCTTATGAATAGACTGGATCCAAATCTCTTAACCTTGCTGTCTTGATCTTTCTAGGAAGGTGTGATCCGTGGTTTTTCTCGGTGGAGGACAATAGCCATAGTAGCATCAGTTATGTTGGTGGCAACTATTGTTTACTACAGGAAGACGCGCTGAGACATCAGACCTCACCATCGTGGTTTCAGTCCCATCACCTGCATGGACACAGCTTGTTAATGAAGACAGTTTCTGGACATTGATTACAACCACCCCTCAACCTCCATCTCACTAGCCAGAAGGAGTCAAGTGCTGAACTTGAAAGGGGAAAAACCTCCTCTCTTCTCAGGTTTCCAAGAGCAAAAAAGTGCATTTACAACTGCTTACCACCATCTCCATCACCCTTCACCAGGAACTATTCAGTAGATTTCATGGAATTACAAGAGATGCTGCAACACACCCTCTTGCCGCATTATTGAAGATTATGAGATCATGTGCTCTTAGCTTAACGACATTTTAGGTTCACATCAGTTCTGGGTGCGTCCAACTCAGTGATCCCCATCAAACTTGTATCAAGTCATACATAACGATCAGTATCGTGTGTCTGACATAGTTTTTGTATTAAAACAAGTTTAACTAGAATGGCACTCAGCATAGTGGACCAAGGACCAAATGTACCCTTTAATTAAATCAGGCCAAATCCAATAATCAGATCAAATTGTACTCACTCACAGATACCATCCACCTGAAAATGTCTGTTATTTTCTCATCAGGATTCATGCATTATTCTCGGGGAACTTAACAAAAACAACAACAAAACACCTCATTGTGCAATGTTTTATGAAAATCTGTTCAGATTTTTTTGTGTAACACAAACTCATTGGTTAAGTTAATTACCACATTATAATCCTAGAAAAGACACCCATTTCTTCACATTCCAATTCAAGAATATACAACTATACGAATAATTTTTATTTTAAAGGTTTAACTGCTGGACACAAGATGTCTCCTTTACTGTTAAGTCGAGTATCAGTGTATGTGCACTGGAGGCATCAAGTTTCTACATCACATTTGTGTATGTTGAATATTTAGCAATGAATGTGAAAGGAGCCTTTTAGTTTTAAACTCTGCACACACATCATTCTACACATTGAAACTCATTTTTTTTAATGCAGGGGGACTTTAATTTTCTCCAGGTCTTGTGTGTTAGCAAATTTTGCATTTGTCCTCCAAGACCTGAAAACAGTCTGATGACAAGTCAGCTAGTCAAATTTCAACAAACCACTGAGCCGAATGTCCTGTAGATTCATGAAGTTTGCATGTGCTGTACATTTTACAAATGTAATTTTAGGGCAAGAGCCTATGTTGGTTTAAAGCTTTGTTTCTGAGATCATGTTTCATTTGATATTTTGGTGGATGAGACTCAGTAACTGTGGCTATGGAAAAGTTAAAATCACACCTTTTTCATAGCAGACATTTTGACATTTTATAACACAAAAAGCAGCAGTTTTTTATTAACATTGGTTAGATACCATTTAACTTTGCCAGATCCAGTTACTTGCCTTGTGCATGCTTGCACACTGGCATGACTTACTGGGACCCTTACATGGAACATTATGTAACTACTACGATTACAATTACTATGACAATTACATTATCTGTAACGGTATCCATCCTCCAAACAGGCAAGGTTTAAACTGGGACCATAAGATGTTGATTTAAGCCTGAATTAATATATGAGTTGAGCAGAAGTTGCTATACTTTTTTCTCTATTTGAAAACTATTTACAGACCAGCCTCATATCACTGTTTCTGATCACAAGAGTAAGATAACTATTTACAAAGTCAGTTAACTTAAGACAGCCACCCAATGAGGATTTTCCTTCATCATGATTACAGGTATTGCCCCATTTTACTTGGATGAAGTACATTCTATACCCAGATAACAACTACCAATATCTGTCTTTTGACTTGTGAATCACTTGAATGTAAATTGGTCAAATTGACATTTACTCCTGCTTCAAATGGCTATGTGGTAGTCAAGGTTTTAATCAACTCTAGCTCTGATTGGCTGTGATGGTAACACAATACCTGGGTTGAAAAAAAAAAAATTCGGCCCTTTGTGGGCATGTTGCCATGAAGAGCTTTAAAGGGATATTTCGGCGTAAGTTTAATTCATGGTCTAACACACCGTGACACCAAGTAAGACCCCTCCTCGAGAGATCAAGTTTTTCAACCGCTTCAGCAACCTCAGAAAAGACAGCACGATAACAATACACTGCAGTCCATGCCTCCACCAAGAAACCGCCATCAAAAAGCCACTCATAATCACAAATAATGCTCAGAACAGCACCAAACTTCAGCAACAGTACAAATAGGGTCCCAGCACATAGTTCGAGGCATCAAACATCTGCTATCTTTGCCGGATTTCGATTGAAAAGACAACACAACTCACCACTCTCCTGCAGCAGCTTGCTCAGTGTGGGGAAGCCCTGACAAGTCGATTACAAAGTGCAGTTAGAAATGCTCAATACCGTTCTTTTCCCTGTCAGCTCGCGATATAAACTGGTAGGCAAGACACATGAAATTTGATTGCAAAGTCGAGGGGGGGTCTTATCGGTGTCACAGTGTGTTATGACATGGATTAAAGTTATGCCGGAATATCCCTTTAAGTTTGTGCCACCGGCTTGTTTATGCTTTTCCGTCCATCAAGCAGCGCTCAAAAATCATTCAGCTGTCGCTGAGATGAAAGAGACTGAAGTAAAAGATATTTAAAAAGTAACAACCTGATATGCAATATTATCTGCTGCTTTTGACTAATGAGAACAGAAAGGCAAACTTGTCATCTAGCAATATGAGAGGAGTCAATTGGCTATTTTTGGTCAGTTTATTCATATTTGAAAAGCCAGCAGATGTAAAGTGATTCTATGTAAAAGTTGTATACCTTAAAGTGAAACTCTCGCCAAAATGCAACCCAGGCTTTTTTTGTATGTATGAGTCAAACCTTCGTGTAAAAGCATAATTACGACGAAAGAGACACTTTTAAGATTTACTGTAATTCGTTTTCTGGTCAATCTCATTTTCTCAGTGCAAGGGGACCTTTTACGATAGCATTAAAACGGCTATTTTTTAAACATTAAGAAGACTCGACACATCATGAAACTTTGCTCCTGAACACGAGCATTGAGAACATTGTTTGTGTACACAGAGTTTGCTAAAAGAAAGTTTTCCTAACAACTCACCTTAGCAGTAGCTTGTTCCACTCCCAGTCATCTCACTGGCAACCGAGAAGTATCAATCTCAGAATGCAACGTAACTTTGAGGAGAGTTAAGGTGGAACCCATTGTCTTCCGGCAACAACTATTCACGCGATGTGTCACGTGACTTTTTCGGCTTTTTATTTTAGTATTGTATCTTATATGAGGCTTCTTTTTCAACTTCAAGGTCAATATTGGTTTTCGCTAATGACAAAACAATGAATTATCCATGCATTTATATGGAACTAAGCTTTAGGAGCGGTCCACCTTACCTTAGCTATTTTGATGCTATCATAAAAGTGCCCCTTGCACTGAGAAAAAGAGCTTGACCCAAAAACGAAACTGCGGTAAATCTTAAAAGTGCCTCTTTCATCGTAATGCTTTTACACGAAGGTTCGACTCATATACATTCACACCCATGGCCTGAAAATGATAGTCAAAGCTATAGTTAATGTTAAGAGTGACCAGAGGCAGCATGCTTTCGGCAAAGCAGCAGTTATCTTCAGTCTGGTGTAATAATAATATCACACCAAATTCATGGTTAGAATTTACAATGCTGCCCTATATAAAGCTGCCCTATATAAAGTTGCCTTTCATTTAAATATAAAGTATCTCAGAAACACATTGACAGTACCATGACTTTCTCTGCAGAGCCTCAGTTTGACTCACTTCGCTGCCATCGACCACTATCACAGCCAAGTTCTGCAAAAAGCGCTGGTTTACTTTTATAAGCACAACCCTTTGCCTTTTTATAATATATAAAAACAAAAAAAACTTTAAAAAAAAAAGAGGATATTTTCTAACTAAAGTTAAACCTTTTCTTTAAACTGATAATTCAGCTAAATTAATTTCCTTTGTTTTACAATGTTATGTTTTCTGTGCAGAAATGAATGGTTCTTGGGACACTAGGAATAAGTCCTCCACCACCCAACTCTATAGATGTGATCAAGTCTGTGTTTACAGAAAGTCAGTCTGTTAGACATTAAACATAACATTTTTACTGTCCTGTCTGGTTGGTATTGCCACTGGGTGTTGTGAGCTGTCATTGTACTTGTGTCATAATATTAATCATGACCTTAACTAAAGTGGTTTTGGCTTGTCATTTTGTCACTGGGTGTTATTACACTGACAAATCTTTCTGTATCAGTGTCATAAATACTTTTCTTGACCTTTACAAAAATGTTAAAAATTTGATTTCTCATTGAGATGTCATTAAACATTACAAGGCCAGTTTGTGTATGAGGATGGGAATTAGTGCTAAGGTGAATTGAGGAATTCTATTTGTTGCTAACTGCTAATTGCTGCTTACTGTAGCTAGCTGTCGGCAGCTAGTTAGCTTGGTTAGCTGTTGAGCTAAGACTCCTGTTTGCAGACTCAGGCTGATTCAACCACTAGACTGTGAACTTGTTTGAATTGCACATTGGCTCATTTATCTAACTGAATCTTGATTTCTGTTGGTATTAACAACAGAAGTAGTTGTGTAATTCTCTGTAACAATATGTGTTAAGATGCCTCTGTCTTTCTGTGGTCATCTCCCTGTTGTATGTGAGTGCAGGTGATTATATAATTTGACAAATGTGTTCAGACCCCTGCATGAGTATAGGAACACAATGTGTCCTACAAACTGGTCTTATCCTTGAGTAATTTCATGACCCAGCATAAAACCAATATATCATACACTATCATACACAAACAGAGAGATATCAAAACAAAACCAAAACAAAACAACAAAACAAAAAGAGAGACAAAGTCAACAGAACAAACATTCAAATTTTAACATACTGATATATGATGGAGTACTAGCCTGTTCAGTCACACTCCTTTTGTTGAGAAATGAAAGAGAAGGAAAAGAAGACTCTTTGGTCTTTCTAAACCATTTGTTTTCCACTGTGATTGTAAATATTTAAGGGAATGATCCCACAAAATGTAAACATGGGCTGACCCCTCAAATTGAGATGGTTAACACACCTATATCTGTACTTGGCCTGCTCACCCAACAACACAGTCTAGTTCTCTTCCTCCAGCTTGGTTGTAATGTGCAGTATTTCTACTTCATTTTGACACTCATCCAATGAAATTTCTTTATGAACAGATGCTGGTGGATGTTTAAACCTCTGACTGTTGCAAAGAAAAAGAGAAAAATATTAATGTTATTTAGGATTTTAGATTTGTAATAGTTTACATTTTAGAATTTATATTAGACACACAGAAAGAACCAGACTTTAAGACTGTTCTCTGCAGTTCTCCGTGAAACCTGGTTTAAAGATAAAGAAATTATTATTTTATTGAACTTCTTGCTTATTGCAAAGTGTAAGGGTCAGGATTAATCAATGGCTTATATGGGATTTGTCGGTGGTTTTCAGCAGACCTCGGTTCGTTTATCTGGTGCCACATGAGCTTTTGTCAAGTATTTTTGCTATCAAATTGATCTTGCACTTTTCAAAGGGATATCACATTATTTATATGTTGTTTTTTTGGTGTTTTTTAAAATGTCATCTGTGATTATTTTATTGTTAGAAAAATAAGTTGATTGGAAATTTCTGTTGATAAATTAAAAATGTGTAATGCCACTCATCACTCATTGTGCTAATGTTCTGAGACATCTATTCCATGAGATATCTAGACAGTCGTGAGCAGCTGGACTTCAACTAGCAGTCATGTTGATGCAGGTGTGATGTGGGGAACACAACAATGTAATTTATCATTTGGGGAAAGGCCTCAAGGGTGGAGGAAACAAAAAGTAATTGACAACTTTCATTAATTTGATAAACGTGATAGACACTTTATTTCAAACAGTGTTTGATAGTCAATCAATACATAGGTATGCTGCCTATTGGGCCTTTATTTAGATGAAATCTGAAGACTGTAATATTGCTCTTTAATAAAACTAAGTGTAAATTATATCATAATTTTAAATAAAAGATGCTAAATACAGTAGATCTAAACAGGCCGAATATATGATCTGGTGCATAACTTCCACCCGAGTAGACATATATTTTGAGTCACAGAGAAAATTTTTCTTCTTCTTTTTTTACATGTCTGATTCTCTAAACATAGGAGTAACAGTTAATTCAGAGGTCCTTGCTGCATCTAATCTTCACTTCGCTATTTTGAGTTTATGATGACATATCTCAAATCTCAAAATGACAATGATATACAAAGACAATCAATTGGAATTGTGGACAGGGTTGGGGACCCACCACCTGGTGATCGGGACAATTATCTGTCCACTGTAGTCGACACCATGCATACAAAGGTTAACAGGCATTGATCACAAACAGTGACCCTGCTTGGAATGTTTCATAATAATTAGTTTATTCCAAAATCTTCTATCAAATTAATGCAAACTGTTGCTTTACATGTAACAGGAAGCATCAACACACACAGAATGTGAAGGTGCATTCAATAAAGATATTCACATTGGAAATGCTGGACATTCAAATAACCAAATAAATACAACAACTAAACCTCTGCAATATGACTTTACTTTTGCCAGTTGTCGAAAGCCCTATAAGCCCTATTTTTGACTTACTATCCCACTGCAGTTTATTTTACCAACATCCTAATCCTCATTTTTAGGTAGCAAAGTCGTGTTCTCTTCTTTTCACTGAGGCATTATACCCTAAGATTCTTGTTGTGTTCAAGGGATCGCAGGGAAATATGCTTGTTGTCTTTTTTAACAAAATGACAATCTGTCATCATTGTTTATGGTGCTCCACATTATGACAACTACCTTGCCATTTTTTTTTCCTTTTACCAGTTTCTCTCATCTATAGTTACTGGTGCTGTCACTTTACTCTAAACAAACCAGAAAGTCAAACATTTTCCTCCTTGTGTAAAGTAGGGTCTTTTTGGGGAGGAAAAAGAGCATGCTCCGGGTGTTTGTTCAGTAAATGTAATGGCTCTACTGAAAATGACAGGATGGAACATTATACCCAGTACAGGTGTCATTCTCCGCTCTGTATTTCACTGCAGAGGACAGAGCTGGACGAATGTCATAGACTGAGTGCAGTCAGGCTAGAAATGCAGTCAGGCACTGGTTTACAACATGCAGGAAGGAGTGTTCGGTTTCAGTCCTCAGACAAAGCAGAGCACACCTGGACACATCCATTTACTGCTCTCTCAGAGCTTCTGTCTCATCTCTTATGGAAGCTTGGACTGTGAATAATCTGAGAGAGCTTTGCAAAAGAGTCCACTGTGTCCACAGGTTCCTCTGTTTGGGCTCCGCTCTGTCCTGGCTGGTCAAGAATGTCCAGTCCATGGTACAAGGCCTGATCAAGGGTGCTGATCCTGGGGAGGAATTGGGCCAGAGCTGGGAAGTCTCTGTCTCGACTCTGTAGCCTCTGTCTGTGGTTTCCTAGACTAAGCAGGACTCTGTGTCTGTCAGAGACATAGATGTTGTATCCATCCGGCAAGATCTGCTCTTTGAAGGTGCAGTCATCTCTGTCGTAGGTGTGCTGGAGGAGATGGGAGACGATTGCATTTAAAACGGTTAATGTTCTTTCAATTCTGAGATTTTGTGATTATATAAAACTTAAGTCCTGGCAGTGAGAAAAATATGTTTTTGTCGCTTTATGTTTCTAAAAAATGTTTTTGTCACAAACCACTCAAAGAGTTTGAGTGGGTTGCGACAAAAACATTTTGCGACAAAAACATTTTGGACACTGTGGAAAGTGCACTGAGGAACCAAAAAAGATCCAGGTATAATTGTTTTTCATTTAATTATTTTTCAACATAAATATTAAATGCTGCATGGGGATTCAGTACTCAAATACAGACAGTTTAATTTAAAAAATAAATGAAATGCTCTCAATAAAAAAGACCAAAAAAATAGTAACTCAAAAAGGTATAGCCTTTTTCTTTCAGAATTAAAGAAAGGCTATGTAATAAAACAAGCAAGTAATAAAGCATGGATAGTTAATATTTTACAAAAGCGTAATGAAAGAAATGACAGCTTCTTCTGGAATTGTCTCAAATGGTCAGATGATAGTGTCCCATATCAATCTCAGGCCCATTAATTGAATTGTATTTTGGCTGACTTTGTAATATCTGCAAATATCGTATCATTGTCAAAAGAATCAAATTAAAAATCTAAATGTATGACCATTTATATAATACAAGCATGTTCACATTACTTGTATATAAATTAGATTTTTTTTATCAGAAGTTGGACAGAGTGGCGATGACAGGTGGGCAAGAGAGCTAACAAGCAAGAAACCACTGGTTGAGCCACTTTTCAACATTTGTAAGCATGAAACCACTGGATATTTTTAACAAGACAGCACAACATTTTCCAGCTGTGTTTGTGCAAACAAAACTGAATATTTTGGATGAAAAGTTGAGACAATTTCCAGCCTGTTCTTGAAAGCATGCTAACCAAACCCTAAACCTTGGTTTTTGTGCCTAAACGTCATCAGAGTATCAACACAGCATTGTCACAACATAAAATTTGTGCAGATACATTTTTTTCAACATATCTGTAGTTTCGTGGTTTGCAGATACTTACATTGCCAACATATGTTTATTTGGCTGTTTTGCCACTCACTTGTTGTGGCCAATGTTAACCAGTGCTAGCAAACAGACATTGTTAGGTGAGTTTGCTGAATTCACAACTCTTATCTATATGTGGAGAGATGAGGTCAATTGCAATCTTTAAAAAAAAAAAAAAAATATTTTATGCCATTTCGCTGATTAAAAATGTATTTTGAAGTTTAGTTTGTGTAATCACTAGCTTCAATCTTAGTTAATTATGTTTATTTACAACTGGTATACATAGAGATTAGCAAGTAGCTCAGACAGCAATATGAATCGTAAAATTTGAAATGCAGCTTCCATGTGAATACATGAATGCTGGTTTTAGATTGAAGGCCCCTAATTAAAAAAAAAAAAAAAAAAAAAATACTAAAGTGGTGCTGCAAGTTCTTTGATGGCTGTTTACTTTGGCCAAAGAGAGCTAGCCAGAGGCCAAGGTTGTTGTTGCTGCTGCTGGGACTTTTCATTCAGGTTTTTCACTTTGCAAACACGTCCTACCCTCTACCACGCTGGACAAAGGTTGATGAACCTCTGTCTGAATGAATGCCTGACTGGCATGCAGTGTTTTATGAACGTAGAAGCTGACGAACAACATGTATGAAAAGCAGCAGGAGACCTTAGGCCAACAGGAATATTCTGGATATCCTTAGAAATGTTCCTGAATAACACTGGTTGTTTAATGTTTGCGGCATTGCTACGTTTTGAAAATGATCAATTCATCAAAGGTTTACAATTATTTCTTACAATGTAAAATACCATTGATAATTAATGTGGAGATACATTTGTATCTTTGTAGTCATACTGTATGAAAAGTCACATTTTCAGTATTTTGCATGTATGGAATTCAAAACAGCCAATATTAATTAAAAAAGGGCTCAAAAAGCAAAGTGGACATCTAGAAAATTCTAACTTACAATGTGTGATATCTGCAGTACTAAATAAATTTGCAGTTGAAATGGCAGTTAAAGTGGAAGTACTGAAATTTGAATTTGCAACTCAAAAACCCGAATTAAGTAAAAAAAATAGACTTTAACTGATTCAACTGAACTTGAAGAACTGGTAAGAGTTGAGGTGGCTGCTGAAGAGTGAGATATTAAAGCAGTTGAACTGTCAGGTGTGGGAAACCCAGTGGAAAACCAGAAAGGTCATTTTGCTCTCTGTGCTACAGCCATGTTGAAACTAGTCACAGCCACTCAATCAACCTTTTCTGTTGAGTTACCTGTAAGGATCTGGGTTTATTGAAAATAGTGTTTATTTGGCCATTAAAAACTGACATTCTTGCATGCAATATTGCTCAATGTGCAAAAAAATGTTTTTAAAACATCTTAGATTCTTATATGGCGTGAACTGCATGACACACTATTGGGTTAGATTATATTCCAAGGGTAGATAGGTAGTTAATTTTTTTTAAAGTTGATGTGATCTAAAACATACACTGCACAAAAGGTGGATCTAATCTCAGTCATGTCACCCCTAGGTATCTAAAAAGCTCAGTGTGATGGCACTTAGTACAACAACAATGCCAATGTTATAATCAGACAACCAATTTGACCCATTTATTTGGCTCAACAAGCCCAGAAACTTAGTGACTGGACTGGAGCACAAGGCAGTTGCTGATCTGACTGTCTGGAAATATGTGATTGGCAGAAAGGTGAGGGGGGAATCGGTGACAATAGTGTCAGACAGGTGACGTTTTTGAAATAAGAGTATGATTGTGTACTATGGTGCTATGAAATATATCTTAATTCAAAGGGAATTATGATCTAAAACTAAATTCCAAAAATATGAAAAACAAATAAATAAAACAATATGAATGACAAAGTCACATCAATCATAAATTAATCATTCAGCCATTGAAATTCAAAGATATTAAATCATTTGATAATTCATGTGCATATTACATTTCTATTGACTATTACGGTGTTCATGTATTTTTTATATTTTATCTGCAATAAGTAGTAAAAAAAAACAATCTTAAATGCTTTGAATAAACATGTGTTTAATCTTGGTTAAATAATGTTCTCAGTTTTGGTGAAGTTTTTATTGAAAAGATTCAATTCAATCAGAATATGTTGGGATTTTCTTCAGTTGTAAAATGTTACATCTGAGCATAGAAGTCACAGTAGAATTCAAATTTGACTATATAATACATGTTTGTACTGTGATTGTACACTTACTTATTAGATAATCTTACCAATGTGGTAGGATTAGTGTGGAAAATGTGGATAAGCCTAATTAGTTGTCATTCTGCAGTAGAAAGACAACATTCTGTTGTTTTACCTCACAATTCATTTAAGTTAAATATGAAAACATAGATTAATGAATACGTTTTGGCCAGATAATAACATTAACCATTTACCGTCATTGATAGACAACAGAAGCAAACATTAATTGACAAAAGGTTGTCTCTGAAATCCTCACCGATGAGTACAGTCTTCCATTGGCTTCAATGCAAAGAAAGTGTGAGGTCGCTGCTCCTCTGATGACTACACAGCCTGGATCTACTGGACGGATCTCCAGCAGGCCTGCAGTTCAAATGATCAGAATGAAAACCTCATCAAGCTATTTCCAGTCATCATGGTGATTTACTGACAAGAATCCCAATTTGCAGGCTGTTGAGTTTGTGCTTATAAATGCTTGACTTACTGTGCAGGGTTTGGTCTGCAGAGCTGTGGATCTGTCCATCTCCACTTATCAGCAGGTGCAGTCCTGGTCTAGCGGCGTACAGGTGCCTGAACCGAACTACCTGTCCCCAGTCATTGGTGATGTGGGGCCCCTGGTCTGATAGGGGCATACAAACAACTCCATCAGAAAAAAAAGTATTGGCCAGAGATACAATGACCAAGAAGAGCAGCATGATTTGTCAAATACAGTGTAAGCTCTCTGTTGCTGCTCCCTCCAGTTGGCCATGTGAAGGTAGTCTCATCCTAACACAACCTTTTCAATGTGTCCCTTATCAGCTACTGATAACCCCCTTTCCAAAATCCAGTTCCCAGAAGCAAACCACAACACACCCCTGCACAACATCCAACTGAATCATAGCTCTCTGCTGGCCCCAGACGAGTACTAACTTGAGCCCCTGTCGTGTCTTTAAGCACTTCATTCAAAACTCTGGTAATTTGTCCTGTGTTAAATATTCACAAACATCCTCACTTTATAAATAAACGTATGACTTTTTAAGAAAAGTACTATGGTCAAATACACACATTTCAATTTTAGAATTGGTTAGAATTACTGCTCATTAAGTATTTTGCATGCTGAATTTACACAAGTTCATAACCATGTATATAGTTGTTACTTTATGGACAAGCAAGGAATCATAGGCATACACTTAATTGAGAATGGGGTTTGGCAAACACTCTCAACGCAGGTCACAACTTGGCTACCTCTCCACGGAGTTAACATGTCTCCATCTGGCACACCACTAGGCTACATACACGCCACATAAGCTACATACAGATCGCAGCACATGCCAAAATGCTGTACTACAAGTTGGGCCTGTTTTACCTCCAAAGTAGGTCTATCAGCAGTGGTAGTGCAGTGATGTGGAGAGAAAAAAAACACGTTTGGCCTACAGAGTCGCCTTCAGATCAGACGTAGACCTACTTTTTTTTTTACCTACCTTATTTTCATTTTGATGGTACTTTCTTCTCTTCTACAGGTCAGAATGGAAGATTATATATTTTACATACAAAATGTGGTAATAACTATTGTAGATCACCATTGAATTGACCAACAACTGTAATAGTGTACCTGTAGTAACAAGGGTTATTATTATAATAATGTAGCCTCAGATTTACTTTTTTAACACTTTAAGAAAATGTAGCTAATGTGTATCAATGCATGGTAAGTAATGGATAGACATGTCATTCAATTTTAAACTGTAGTTTTACTCCTTTAGTAGTATTAAATGAGATATTGATAGGAGCAGCAGTAGTAAGGTGATAGTAGCAATGAATTTACACTTGTGCCTATAGATTCTGTGTCTTATATTGTCGATCATGTTGCAAAATAATGTTACATAAAGTGCTACCAAATGTACTCAGTATTTTTATTTGTGAATAGGGTAAAGTCTACAGAGTGGTCTGAATCCAAGCTAAGCTGTGAGATTGGGTCACTCCACACTAAAATAACAGACTTCTTTCCGCTCTTATCACATTCTGGCCTGTGCTTCCGCTGCTCGGCCTTGCAATTACATACAAGCAAGTTAAACTGTAAAGGAGAGCAAACATCACCATTCAACAAAATGCAACCTGAGGTCCAGACTTAAAAAGCTTCTGATGAGAATGGTTTTAGATTTGGAAACGGATAGATTATTTTACTGCCAGTGTGTGTTATGGCACTTTGACAAGGGATTTTCTTTAAAGCCCCGTTTTACCTCAAATATCTGCATAGCTTCTGTCACTAGATGGCAGCCTAGAACAGGAAGTATCTTCTCAAAGCCAGCTTTTATTAATTTTATCTCAAACACAACACACAATCCAAAAAACTTTACTAAAAAAAAAAAATGAACTTATATATAATACATTAAGCTAAAAAGACAAAAGGTGCCTAACACATACCCACAGTCACACTACCACAGCATGGACACAGTTAAAAGGCAACAATAGCGGACAACGGAGCAGGGAGAGGAGAAAAAGGAATAGGAGAATAACAAGTCAAAGTAAGAAAAAAGAGAAGAAAGGCAGTGAGAGAGAAAAAGAGGTCAGGAGACAGATGAGGAAAAGGAAAACAATGTATCCATCTTAATATCCTCACTGCCTACATACGTGCCTACGTAAGGTTTATGTAACCCATTTACTTCCATGTACTTTAAGGAGCCTCTTAGAACATGGGTTCCAGGGTTTCCCCCAGAAAACTTGCTAAGCCCGGTGGTAGGTTGGAAGGGCGGCCCACCGGCGGCGAAGCATGTTTTTTTTTGTGAAAGGGGCCTGACACAGGCCAGCAACTGACTGATGGCAGTGCCCTATAGTTAACAGATTCATGACGTAGTAGAGTTTAGACTGGTTCCATACTGTCTTGCATTAAATCAGAGTTAAAAGCGAATTGGTGGGCAATTTCGTGCTTTAGGAGCCAGTAAAGGCATTTAAAACCACCAATTATGGCTTCTAGGGCTGTAACGACACACGTATCAAAACCGAAATCGCGACACTCAGATGCACGAACCTGTCTCGCGGTGTGAGAAGGCAGAATCGCAACACAAATTCCTGTCCAGATCCAGCCCTATGAGTAACAATAAGTAGCCCCTTTCACACAGTGACACCGCATTAATACCACAGGTGGTTCACCAATTCTCCGCCGATGGTCGTTCACTCAGAGCGAAGCACCGCCGGAGTGAAGAAGAACCAGGAGAAGACGCATAAAAGCTGCAGCCGCGGTTCGCCAATTCTCCGCCGATGGTGATTCACACAGAGCGAAAGATCTCCGCCGTGAATTCACACAGAAAGCCGGCGCTGTGGCTCCTTAAGAGGCGTGACGGTAACGTGTACCCCCCTGTCAATCTCGCGGGATGGAGGCTGTTTTCTGAAAGTTCACTGAAGTCTCGGTCCGGAGGGCTGACGGTCGCAGAGATTCTTTTTTCATCACGAACACTCTGTGAGTTAAAGTTTTTTGCCGGTGACAGACGCTGTTTTTCGGGCAGAAATGTGGCGATGAGGACAGGCGGGAGGACGGACACTTCTCCACTATATCTGTGGTATCTTTTTCTTCATATAAGTTGCCAAAGACAGTTACAGTTACTACGTTACTTTTGTTTGGTTCTGTAACGTTGCTTTGTAGGACATTTCTGTTTATCATGTTGAGTGAGGGACCTGTGCAGTCATCAGACTGTACAACACCCCCTCCATATGCGCAGCTGGCTCATCCATTCACAATGGTTCAGTTTCCCAGTACTGCGCCTCTGATACTATCAGACGAGTTTCATATACAGAAGTTATTGAAATGTTGCATAAATAAAATGTTTAATTTTATTCTAAAAGAATCAAGGCTTGTATCGAACCGTGGGTCAAAAATCGTGATACAAACCGAATCGTGAGTTTGGTGTATCGTTACAGCCCTAATGGCTTCATGCTCCATATTAATCACTGGCTCGAATGCTGCAGCGATTGACAAGCCTACAACATGAAAACAGTGCAAGCTAACTATTGGATATTTCATAATAGATATTTTATTATAATCAGTGACATATATTTACATTTGAAACAATGTGGCATTGTTTACATTTGCTTCTGCTTGCTGCCATATTGATGCTGGTGTGACGGTGGAGAGACCCAACATGACTACATCTTGCCTATAAGTAGTGCAGTTGTAGCTTCAATAAAAGCTCTCTGACTTGTGTTCATGTCAGGAACCTGAGACAGTGCAACATGCTTTGATATCTTGTAGAAACTATGACTGCCAAAGACAAGATCTACTCAGGGAATTGCAAGAAATTGGCTTGGAAGAAGTATCTCTGAAAAGTATTTTAGAAGTAGGGTCAAGCAGGAGAGACACTTAAAAGACACTGGTTTATATAGCAGGATATAGTGGACTAAGGTGCTAGTCCCATAGATGGCAGCAACGCAACTCTTGGATGCCAGGTGCTGTAAAACCACGAAGAAGAAGAACCACTAAACCACTGTGAAATTAGCACACTTATTATGGTTAATATTTTCACGTATTGCGAAACAAACAACATAAAACTTACCATAATTGGTCAGGTATAGTCACCCACTGGACAAACTAATTTTGATTAAATCCGCTGGTTTTGACTTATGTTTACCATCGCGGCACGGAGAAGGCTGCTCTGCCACTGCAGCGGAGGACGAGCTAACATCCATGCTACATCCATACTAGCTGCCTCATCGACCCGTGACTAAAAAAAGTTACAGCAATAAAAAGGACACATGAAGTAACATTAATTAATGGATTAAGGTGGTAATTCAGATAGTAGTAGTTCATTAACAGTAACAAAAAAAACAAGGATACATACTTAATTGAACAGTTATCATGAGCTTAAAGCCAATTAATAGTTAGCTGCAGTGTAACAATTTAGTCATTGTGTTCATGTCATTTAAAGTGTTTATTCATACATTATTATTAGTTTATTATTTGTAACAACAATAACAAGGACCCATTCATTAACATCAGTTAATTGAGTATTAACAATAACTTGCAGTCAATTAATAGTTAATTAATGTATCAAGTAATGATTCACTGATGTGTGTACGTTAATTAAAGTGTAAATTCATATTTTTTTTATTTACAGTAATAACAATTAAAAGGTTACATAAATTAACATTAGGTAATGAAGTTCTAATTATTAACATACAGTAGTTATCTGACATGTCAAGTCCTTGTTAAAGCAACATTGTGTAAGATTAAGATAACAGCGTCAAAATAATTTTGGTGGCACAGTGTCCTGTTGTAGGATTTTTGGTGTCTGTCACAGCCACTCCAACCCGCACCAGTTGTTGCTACACTATGTCATTTCAGTGAAAGGGTACAGTCACAGTGTTACATACATGTTTACTCCAAGATACACGTTTTGAAGACTTTACATTGTTATGATGTAATGAGTTTTGTTTGTAGTTAATAGTTTACAAAGCCACTATTAACAGTTAATAAAACATAAATATTGTTCTTCTCGTTTATTATTCCTGATTCCGTACGTTTTTCGGCACTTTTCAACTCCTTCAAACTTTGACCGATTCAAACCATTCAAATATCAAAATGTTCAGCTTTTTATGGACATTACTTCTATTACTTTTGGCTTTTATAACTATTATACTTTTGGAAATATTCAGCTTTTAATGCAAAATTTTCCCTATTCATCCTTATGGGGATTTTTTCAAATTTCATTCTGCTATAACTTCAGCATACGTTCAGCTATTCAAACCATTCAGATATTCACATGTTCGTCTTTTTCGGCACTTTCATCCTTCTGCTTGTCAACTTTTCAACGTTTCAACTTTTCAGCTATTCAGCTTTTTCCAAAAATAATTTAACATTGATTCAAATGGGAAAATCTTCAAATCCTCCTCAAAACTCATCGACTTTCAACCTCTTCTTGTTCCTCATACGTTGAGCGAGAGACACCACTAAACTTGAATCACAAAACCTTGAACTATTGACCTTGTATTCAGTTTTTAAAAATCTTGTACGGTTTTGAAATGGTCGCAGGTTTAGTTTTAAGGATTTTTAGCCCGTCTTCTGAGTTTATAATGGGTGTGTATTGCGTGAGCCAGAGTGCGTGACATCATCAACTGCCACACCCCAGAGTGTGTGGCAGCTCCGAAAACAGGATTTTTTTGCTTCAGCTTGATTTAGATCCCACATCTTGTACTTGACATAGACAATATAGGCATATAAATGTAGGAAATCTTGTTGGGTTTCAGCTGATGGTCTCATGTCAGCTGTAGGACTTACGGTTTTGGATTTAGAAGCCCGAGAGCGACAAGCACTCCTAAATGTTCCCCATAAGCCGCAATGTTAATTTTGAGCCCAAATTTCTGGAGGATCGCAGACTGTACATGTTTTGTCTCTCGCTCTTGTGCCCTCATTATGCACTCTACAGAAATATAAATGACATGAGTGCGTTCAGCAATGTCTCCTGTTACTCAACATGTGGCATGTTTTGGCGATAACTGTTACAGTTTTTTCAAGAATCGCAGAAGTTTGGGAGACATTTTCCCATTCATTCCTTATGGGGACATTTTCGTCTTTGTCTCTGCTCCTGCTGCAGCATGTCTGCAGCCATTTTAACCTCTTTCTGCCTTTAAATTCTCACCTGTAAGCCTTTTTTCACCTTTTTAACCTCTTTCTCCCCTCTTACTCTACAACTTTTTAGCCTTTTCAGTCTTTTTTTCACCTTTTTAAGCTCATTCCGCCCTCTTACACTTCAGCTGTTCATATGTTTTCACCTTTTAACCTCTTCCAGGCCTCTTACTCTACTGCTTGTCATCCTTTATTCACCTTTTTAACCTCTTCCAGCCCTCTTACTCTACAGCTTTTCATATTTTATCACCATTTTAACCTCTTCCAGCCCTCTTACTCTACAGCTTTTCATATTTTATTACCATTTTAACCTCTTCCAGCCCTCTGACTATACAGCTTTTCATATGTTTTCACCTTTTTAACCTCTTCCAGCCCTCTGACTATACAGCTTTTCATATGTTTTCACCTTTTTAACCTCTTCCAGCCCTCTGACTATACAGCTTTTCATATGTTTTCACCTTTTTAACCTCTTCCAGCCCTCTTACTCTACAGCCTTTCATATGTTTGCACCTTTTTAACCTCTTCCATCCCTCTTACTCTACAGCCTTTCATATGTTTGCAACTTTTTAACCTCCTCCAGCCCTCTAACTCTACAGCTTTTCATCCTTTTTCACCTTTTTCGGTCCTCGTCAGCCTTAAACTTTTCACCTTTTTTGCCTTCTTTCACTTTTTTAAGCTCTTTCAGCCCTGTTACTCTACAGCTTTTTAGCCTTTTTAGATATTCATGTTTCTGCCTTTTCAACTCCTTCAAACATACAACTTCATGTTTAGCTAGAGGAACTGTTCAGCTATCAAAATGTTCAACTTTGTTAGCCCACCAAACCTATTGCTTTTAAGCCTTTCTGCCTTACCAGCTATTGGAAAATTCTGCTTTTTCTGCAAAATCTCGACCATTCAGCCTATAGTTTTATGCATTTTCCGGAAGTACGTTCAGTAGATTTCGCTTCAGTCTTTAGCATTCACACTGTATTTTCGTAGGAAATGCAAATGTTTCTAGTTAATTAATATATTGCATTAGTAAATGCAGAAATAAGCATTAACAAGCAGTTCACTAACAGTTAACTCATGTGTCTGTCATCATTCATTAATGGTGTTCCTGTTAATTATACAATATTAGTTTATATCAAAATGTGATAATACAGTAATACACATTAACCAATATGTAATTCATACATTAATAACCATTAACTTACTGTCAACAAATGTCTCATATCAACATTTATTAAAGGTTTACATATTAATAAAGGTACTTAAAAACATCAATAAAGGTGTCATCAGATCCACAGCATCCACATCAACTTAATGATTTATGTCACTAAGAACACTCTTAAAATTGCTGGGTTAAAACTAACCCAAATTGGGTGAAATTGCTAACCCAGCGCTGGGTCCAAAAGGGACCCAGCATATATGTATATGTATATATGTATATATATATATGTATATGTATATATGTGTATATATATATATATATGTATATGTATATGTATGTATATATATATATATATATATATATATATATATATATATATATATATATATATATATATATATATATATATATATGTATATGTGTGTGTGTGTGTGTGTATATATATGTATATGTGTGTGTGTGTGTATATATATGTATATGTGTGTGTGTGTGTGTGTATATATATGTATATGTGTGTGTGTGTGTATATATATGTATATATATATGTGTGTGTGTGTGTATATATATGTATATATATATATGTGTGTGTGTGTGTATATCTAGTCTCTATAGCTCTGTTTTGTGTGTGTGTTATAGATGTATATATATCTATGTTCTTGTGTTTGTCTCTCTCTGTCTCATCCTCTCCTCTCTATCTGTGTGTGTGTGTGTGTGTGTCTCGCTCTCTCTCTCCTCTTCTTTCTCTCTCCTATATCTCCTCCTCCTTCTCTCTCTATCTCTCTCTCTCTGTCTCGGTGCTCTGTATAGAATCTCTCTCATTCTCTCTCTCTCTCTCTCTCTCTCTTCCTCTATCCCCCCCCCTCATGTCTGTGTCTCTCTTCTAGAGTATATATATAGATGTATATATATATATGTATAGACTTAGAGGCCATGTCTCTCAGCTGACCTGGGAACGCCTTGGGATCCCCCAGGAAGAGCTGGATGAAGTGGCTGGGGAGAGGGAGGTCTGGGCCTCCCTGCTTAGACTGCTGCCCCCGCGACCCGGCCCCGGATAAGCAGTAGAAGATGGATGGATGGCATTAGTTCATTCAGTCAAAAAAAAGTCACTAATTGATTTGTGTTGAACATTATTACATACCTTCAAAAGTTGGGATCAACTCCGCCAGGTTCCACTCGTGAAGCTTCTCCTGGAAACTCATCCATCTTTCAAAAATGAGAACAAATATTTTTAGTGCGACATATAAGCATATGTAAAACACCAAACAAAAGCTCTATGTACGCAGTAAACATAACATAAGTAACAAATCATTGCCGTTATTATAATATTAACATGCAAGCTCTGGTCTGAGGTACTGTGAGGAAAACTACCAAGAGGACTTTCAGTGGGAGGAAGAAGTGAGAAGTTACTGCAACGCGCAACAATAAATAGTTAAAATCATACAGAACAACAAACCCAAATATAAATATACTTCTCCCCACTATTCTCCATGGACAGACAGTGGCCGCGTTTCCCAGATTCGTATCGTTCTTAAGGAATTAAGAAGGCTCTTAAGAAGGGTTCGGCTAAGAAGGAGCGCTAAGATACGGGAGTTTCCCAGACGCGTTCTTAACTGCCTTCTTAGGAGAACCTTAAGATGAAGCCAAAGAAGCTTCTTAAGAAGTTCTTAGTGGAAGCTGTCCAGAGCGGTGGTGCTGGAACTGAATCAATCGATGCCAGGCAAATCGATCACCCACCTTTTTATCAGCGCATAAGTCACACACAGCGCCCCGTGGTCCCCCCACACCGGTGCAATTAGGCTACGCATGTATCGTGTGTGTGTGTGTGTGTCTGTGTGTCTGTGTGTGTATGTGTGTGTGTGTGTGTGTTGGGGTGTATCCAAGTAGTAATCAGGGCCATTTTCACATATATACCCCCGTGGAGCACCGGGTGGGACGACCCTCACTCCCGACGAGGAGAAAGTCCTCTCTATCATCGGGAAGACGGCCTCTGAAGGCATTAGTGGGGGCATCGATGTTCAGGGGGATGAGGGGCTCTCAGAAAGTGAGGATGAAGAGGAGCCATCTGGGAGCGGAGCAGGGACGTGCATGCCCCCAGGAGAGATCGACCCCCACAACCGTGCCCTGTCCCTGTGCGCCAACCAGCAGGGCCCGGTGTCCGCATGCGGGGAGGCTTAACAGGGCAGCCCGCAATAACGACCTGCACCTGCAGCGAGACGTTGGTGCGCCTGGAGAGGGAGAAGCTGGTGGTGCTGCGAGGGATAGAGGGCCAACTCGAACGACAAACTGCCCTACAGGAAGAGATGGTCCGGATAAAGCAGGAGAGGTTGGAGCTGCACCGGAGACAGCTGGCGTCCCTTCATCTCGGTTCCAATCATCCTTCCCCAGGATTCAGGTGCGGGGCATTTCTATTTTTTATCTGCATTACGCAATGTATCCCGTTCAATTTCATTAATCAATCTCCCTTCATTGCTCCTACCAAACTCTCCTCTGCCAGCCTTCTGCCCCACAACTGAGTTGGCCCACATGAAGCTGTCGTGCGTGCGTCCTGGCCACCTGGCGACGATGTCAGTGATGAGGCCATTGTGGTCCACCACTACCTGGGTGTTGATGGCCGCGTAGTGCTTTCTGCCGATCGAGCACGGATCCACCAGGGAGGGATTGTGGATTGGAATGAGGGTGCCATCCACCACACCGATCACCCGGGGGATCCCAGCCACTGCGTGGAACCCTTGGTGGACCCTGCGGACCTCGTCCCGTGTGGAGGGCATCTTTATGTGGGTCTGGGCATGGCGCAGGAGAATCGGTGTCACAGCTGCCACACTCCGTGACACCGATGCCTTGCTGAGGCCGGTGCCGTCCCCCACCACCTCCAGGAAGCTCCCCACTGCGTAAAAACGCAGCGCAGCCAGGAGCTGCACCTCCGGGCTAAGGGGAAAATTGCAGCGGGTTGCTCGGTCTGACAGCACGTCCAGTGACGCACGTATGCATTTATGTAAACTGTCTGGCTTTTTGTATGTGTCGTGCTATAAACTCATATATGCAGATGTGTGTGGAAAACTTAAACGTGTAATTCAATAAAAAGTTTTTTTTTTCTTCTCTACTATTAGCCTATGTTTCTTGCACCAGTGGTCCGCAGGATATAAATTTCCCTGACGCGGCTTGATCACTGAGCATTTGGTCGCTAAGAAGGCTGTTAAGAGTGGGTCAGCTCGATCTTACATTTCCTTCTTAGTGAAAGATCTTCTTAAGCTAAGAGCGACTCTGGGAAACACATCCTTCTTTCACAGCGTTCTTAAGAGCGCTCCTAAGAAGATCTTAGCACTTAAGAGCTTCTTAACGAATCTGGGAAACGCGGCCAATATTGTTGCACAGGCTAGCGGAGTACATCGTAGCGGGATAATTCAATGTCGAGACAATATAAATTTGATAACAACACACTGCTTGCTCGAGTGTGATGTCAAAGACGTCACTTCAAACTATGACATGCCTGATCTCAAACTCACACTGCTGCACTGAGAAAAAGCTGACATCGACAAAGTTGAGGGCCACATGTTACACCAGCTCTATGTGAATACCTGCCGAGAGTGAATCGATGTTTGCATTGAAAAGGGACAAAAACACAACTCACCACAAGGTTTCCTCTACATGTAATTGATTGTGGTGCACCGCCACGGCAAAATAAAAGCCGCCACATCTTCAGAATAATGTTTTTGTTTTTTTTTAAACCTTGTTTTTATGTTGTTTTATGTTTATATTAATGTAAATTATTGTATGAAATGTGATTTTGGCACAAAACATGGTGTTTTTCATGAAATGTGACGCTACGCTGCAAATAGCCTACCCATATTTTGAAAAACCAACACCGGAGTCACCACCTGCCTGTCTAGCTGCGGCGTGCGAAATTCGAAGAGAGTAGAGACAACAGTCCGACGTGGAGGGAGAGAAAAGGGTGAAAGAAAGGTACCTAAGCTAGGTTATATATTTTTATAGGCCTATATACAGTTTTGTTCAAACCAGTGAAAACGACCCTAATGTATAGATGGATTAGGCTACATAAAAAATCCTGAAAATGTGTTACGCATTATTTCTATCATTATTTCAGAGAGATTCTTTTTTTTATTTTATTTTTGTACCATTGACACTTGTTAAAGAGAGATTACTTTAGGCCTAATAAAGCATGTCGAGTCTTTGGTTATACAGTAGAGAGAGATATTATTTTGAGGTAGATTAATTTTTAACTGTAAAACTTAATTTTCTATTGATAGAGGAAACCTGTTACGTTTCAGATACACGTTTTGAACAGCACGGCATAACGTTAGCTTAGGTAATGCCCAGGTAATTTTCTGCCATGACTCTTTTCTGGTTACATTTTCAGATGAGTATATTAAACTATTTTCAAAAGAAGAGAGGTTCCAGAGGAAGAGAGTCAGGTAACCTTACATAAAGGAGAGGCTCAGTGTTCTAGACTTATTGTCGTGATGTTATTCCCTCAAGTCAATAGAAATGATAATGATGTGTACCATGATAAGTGTAATATTTAAATATTCCTAACATTACCTGCATGGTATTGGTGATGTGAACAAATTTAACACTTCCCAATATTATATGAGATAAGAGCACAGGCAGAAGTAGTGCAGGAGGTGAGTGGAGGAGAGAAAAGATGAGAGGCAGAGAAGGAGGTTGAGGTATTCAGTATAGACTAGTTTAGTTATTTAACTTATATCTTTAATTTGTTGTTGTTGTGTTTGTTGTTTTGGCCTAGTGATATTGCAAGATCCTATTTGCAATTATTATTTTCAAGCCATGTACCGGAAACCCTATAGTAAATAATGTATTTAGAAAAACATTCAGTTTGAAATGGTTATAATTTCACATTTCAAAATTCATGTTGCCGTCGTCGTCGTCACCACCCCTCTTCCACTCGGAGAGACCTTCCCCACGGTTTAAAAAAATCCTGGAGGAAACCCTGCACCCACTCTCCTCCAGTGACACGTTATGCAGCAACTTTCCATGTCCGTCATAGCGTCCAGGCACTGACAAAACGTCTGAGTCCTCCTGGCGTGCCTGGTGTAGCATCCCCGGCTGAATGATGGTCAGACTCTCCTTAACTGATGGTTTATTGCAGGAACCTTTAAACACTCCTTCGAACACACTGTAAGAGCTAAAAAAAAGGTATAAAAAATAGATGTAAATATCTTCCTTTATGAATCATGACCTTATTGTATCATAAATTCACACAAAATATAATCATGCATTCTTCTCTTAGCTTCTTCAATCATTGTTACATTCACAGAAAAATCATATTTTAATCTGTTTTAACTTAAATGACAACCTCTATTAGAGAGCTGTATGAATTGTTTTTAACTCATAATTAGACTTTTAAGCAGTACATTTGTATTAAATATTAACTGTTAACTTTATATATTAAAGTCACTTAAAACCACACAAAATGCCTTTTTTTTATATTGACAAATGAAATGAATGAAATGACCAGCCTCATCTCTGCTCCTCTGTACCGACAAGACGGTTGGGCTAATGCTAATTTGCGTTCCCGCTAACTTAAACACGCTATATCAAAACTGTTCAAAACTGTAAAAGTTACGGTCTGAATCAAATACTAAACATGTCATGAAACGACAACAAATGACAACAACAAACCCTGTGCCCTTTATCAGCCAGGTGCTAAGTAACTCATTTTATTATGTTCAGCAAAACCTTGCAGGCAGACTTTCAACATGGAGACACACATGACTCACCAGCACACACACCAGATGCTTTTTGTTCACAGCGAGACGGTGTCAAAATAAATGTCCCGCATTTGGCGTCTCATATAATTAATTAAATAATAACCTGGATTCAAAGAATATTAGTAAACTGAATGAACGGAACCAAGTATTTTATGTGGTGAAAATAACTAGTTAGCAAAAAAAAAAAAACCTAGCTTGCCAGGTCAAAGTATTTAACCCAACCTTGGATAAAAACAACCCAATCAGCTCAAAATCCACAGCTACCCAGCGGATGGGTTATGAAAATAACCCAGCATTTTTTAGTGTGAAGCATTCTGCTGAACATTTCAACACAAATTGAGACAAGCACATCTCACAAACATAATGTAGCTACGTAGCCTACTGCAAGCTAGATCTACTAAATGAACTATTCATGCTTTTTACAGGGGGATGGTTATTTCTTGGATATTTATATTGCTGGCAGAGTAACCCTTCAAATATTTCTATGGTTAATGAGTATGGTGTGGACCCAAAGCACTTATAGAGAAATAACTCAAGTCAAGCCATGTAGTTAACATCCTTTACTGATAGGGCAATTGGTAGTTGTATCAGTGGGCTACATTAAACAGAAATTAACAGGAACATTAACAGGAAAATAAGGTACAACAGAGGGATAATATCAAATCAAACATTCGTCTAATTGAAGTCACTTAATCCTAATTGAAACAGCGGCCCAAGGTTTAAGATAAGATAGAATGATCCTTTATTGGTCCCACAAGGGTAAAAGTGCAATATTACAGCAGCAAAGGGCATGGCAAAAACAGAGAGCATCAATTTAAAAACAGTAATAATAATTGTGTAAAAACAGGAAGAACTATATGAAGAGAAAAAAAAAGGGAACAAATACTCTGAATACAAAAGTATTTGCTCTGCATAGAGCCTACGTGCAACCATAAGTCAGCCTTTATTGAAACACTAGAAGCCACGCTTGTGGATAACTTAAAAGTCAGTGTAGGAGCCTAAATGCAGTTTTCTTGTTTATATAATAATTTAAGTTAATTAGAGGGAATGATGATAAAAATATTTACATTATTTATTATTTATACATATGGTTTGTTTATAGTGGGGCAATAAGTACATGTTTGGGTTATTTCAATATTTGTGGACAGCTAAAATTATCCTTTATAGTTTATTTGTGGTACTTTATAGTGGACGGATGTATTTTTGTTTTGTTTTGTTTTTGCAGACTGCACCTTTAATGTGTCACTCTCTCGCAAGTGTTTTTGGTAGGTAATGTGAATTTGTGGTCAGTCAGGACAAGTGGGGAGTGGAGCAATATAGTTTTTTGACCTCTTGCTCTCACTCTCGCTCCCTTTTTTCTATCATTACATGTATAGGACGCAATTTGTATTTCATTTTGTGACAATTTATTTGGGGTATTTTTCCTGCATTTTTGAGGTAAACATTTCAAGTTTACCTACTGGTCTGTGTATTCTTTGGATGTGGACACGAGGGAGGTTGTCAAGAGCGTCAGACTTAGACTTCACCTACAGTCACGATTATAAACCATTGTCAAGAAAGATCATAAAGTACTAAAACACACTGGAGTGAAACACCCAGATGGAATGGTTGGCATGAGCAACGTTTATGCAGCAAGAAATATCCATACGATCGGACTACTTCAAGCTTGAAATATCTCCTCCTTTAAAAGGAAGTTATTCACTGATTCACTCATCTACCAAATCCATTTGCATTGAAATATTACAGAAAAACATTGGTATGTGCGATTAATTTTGATTTATTAATCACAAAACTTGTAATTATTTAATTAATTCTTGCTAATAATTGCTTGATAGCCCTATTATGTGTCCTAATTATTTTTGTTACTATTAATAAACTAATAACTATTATATGAATTAACACCTTAATTAAAATGAACATCAACGTTAAATGATGACTTGACACATTAGTTAACTATCAATTTTTGCTAGTTAATGCTTACCACTCCACTGATTGATGTGTCCTCGTTGTCATTGTTATTATCAATAAACTATTAAATGATGGATGGATTATCACCTTAATCAACATGAATTAGACTTAGACTTAGACAACTTTATTAATCCTTTTGGGAGGTTCCCTCAAGTAAATTAAAGAACGCCATTAGTAAATTATTACTTGGCACATAAGTTAATTTTACTTGACTGCTTTATTACTAAATAACTAATGTTAATACTTGTCACCTTATTGTAAACTACCAAACAACTCTAAAGAAAATTGTACTGGAACAAAACCAATGTGGCAAACAATGTCGACCATAACCATTTTTATTTTAAGCTGTTCTATAAATTAGGATGTAATATGTTGTGATTCATTAGTATGGTCAGTGTTATCCATTCAAAATAATGTTTGAGCAGATTCCAGTTTGTAGGTAACCACTTTCCTCCAACAGCCAGCAGCAGTCAGGCTGCATGAGTTGCATGCAATGGCTAGGGTACCATGCAAGCAACTGCAAACTGAAGCTTTGTAGTCACGTTTTGATAGAATTTGGGAAAGAAATTATGTGTGGCCTTTTACTTTAGGTTTGATATAAAAGGTTTATGTGGAGATTCTTCTTCTAAAAAAAATGTTGATAGTCCGAGTGGCTTCTTCAGTTCTAATTAACTGCAGGGGAGTTTCCAGGCTTTTATAAAAAGTAAAACATCTTCAAGAAACTACAATACAGCAGTTATAAGTTTACTACATTCATTCTGACTTCTGTGAATCCCAACTAACTTTTTCTGCAACAATACAAAATATTGCATGTCAGAGCAACAATTCAAACCTGCATGTGGTTTATTAATTACCATGCTAAAGTCTGTATCTTAGCCAAGAGGGAGAGGGATTTTTTTTCTGCTTAATTAATCCACAGTTCTAGTTTAAGAAAGATTAACCATGAACAAACTTTGAGTTGTGTTGTTTTATGATGTCAAAGAATCACATGTGCACCTGTCAAATATGTCCAAATGTTTTTTTTTTTTTTCACAATTGGACAGTATACCTACAGCAGAAATGGTTATAGTAAATAACTTTGCATCAAGTGAGCCTTGATGCAAAAAAACCCCACAGTGTCCATCCAATCAGGTGGCTGTCTTTCCTATAAGCACATGCATGTATTGCTTATAGCAACTTACAATAACACATAAATAAAAACTGTGAAAGTCAAAGTAGAAACAAATATTCAACGTGTAAATTAATTATTATAAACTAACTAACTGCAGATTGATTTTGGTTGTTACACCGGTTATTACAAGTGATGGGAATAACGGAGTTAAAGTAAACAGCGTTTCTAATGGCGTAACTGGTAATCTAACTAATTACTATTTCCATCATTACAACGCCGTTAGTGTTACCATTAAATGTGGCGCATTATAAACTGAAGCTACTCATTGAAGCTGTTACCAGCTGACTTTGCTCTCAGCCACAGGAGCTGCAAAGCTGTTTTTTTTTTTCTTTGGTGAGGGGGGAGGTAGCAGCGAGACAACCGAATAAGTGATGATGATTGGCTAAGGTAGGGTAAGAGTTCGTAAGCCAATCAGAGGCAGTATAAGGTAGCGTGATGTAAGCTGCAGCAATGGCGAGCCCGGAGGGAAAGTTAACACCTTCAAAGTGGAAGTACAGACACTACTTTTATCTCCTTGAGGTAAAAGGCAAGAGCGTATGTGAAGTGTACATTATGTCCCAGAGCGAAGTGTTTGTCCATGTCCGTTGAAAGCAACACTAGTCTAATGAGGCATCTCTCAATGGCACACATGTTGATGATGATAGCAGGTGTGGATTTTTATATTCTCTATGCTTTATGATATTCAGATGACAAACAGTCTATTATGCACACAGAGAGTAACCCCTGTATAGGAGAGAGTGGAAAGTTACAAAAGCAAAAGTGAAGCAGAGGAGTAAGACACAAATATGTGTCCTTGAGCACAGGGGATGGTACGACAGGGGGGGGAAGCAAAACACCCCCAACCAGGATATGAAGCAAAGTGTGAATGCACCCATTTATGGCTTAAAACACCCCCTACCCTAAAAACACCCCCAACCAAACAACAAGATGTGGAGCAAACTGTAAAATGTATCTAAATATGGTTATGCTTTATGAAATGTAACGCCCCTTTGATTGCAATAAAACGAGCCTGCAAACAACGGAGAACTCAGAACTCTTGGGGTACAGCTGCAGGAGCAGGTCACGTGATCTGTATTGAGCTGTTGAGTTCTCCCTCTTGCAACAGGCGGAAGTTAATTTTGACTCTGTGTGATCATTCAGTCTTCTCTCCCTCCAGTGTTTACAGAGTTGAGGTCCTGAGGATTCGGGGTGACAATTCTGGTCACAACACAGGCCAGGTGTGGCTAACGTCAGCTCCGTTAACAAAGAAGGACACACTCTAAAAACTTAAACTAAGCTGAACTCAATGTTTTTTGGTGAAACATTTTTACACTAAAAAATACGGAGTATATTTGAAACTGCTGAAATTATTTTAATATACCAAATAAATTGAGTAAATTCAAGTATAAAATTGAAGTACATCTGAATAACAATTTAGTATAATGGTACATAAAATTGAGTGCATTTAATTAAAATCCTAAATCAATCCAATCATATCTATTAGTCTAAACCACACAAAAAAATGAGTATATATAATTGAAATATTTTCTGGATGTAACCTCAAAAAGAACTCTTATATATATATAAAAAAAATCAGATTTGTTACATTTACTAGATCTTTTAAACCACATTCACCCGTTTCTCCAGGACTAGTTTACTTAATGCATTGAATGAAAACAAATGACAAACATGAAGAATTTGTCCACACTGACATTTTGATAAATCCTTTATTCAAATTTGAATACATGGTTGCTATGGCGCCGTACTAGATGGCAGCCTGTAACAGCAGCTCCCGTGGGTTTTTAAGTTTTTTCGTAGTTTTTGTTGTATTTGTGTTGTGTTTGTGTTCTGGTTTTCACTGAACTTTTGGCGGCTCTTCTCCGGAGACTGAGAGAGGACGAACACCTTTCTTTTTTTTCTTTTTTGAACTTTTACGGCACTTTTTGTGATGTTTTTGCTAGCCCTAGCAACGGAGGGTCAGGAGCGCATCATTGAGCGCATTGTTTACACACGCGACCAGCTGATTGCGTTGGTGAACCTCAGGCCTGGCTACCCGGAGCCAGGCCTGAGGACCTGAAGGAGCTGCGGAGGAGATGCCGTGGCTGCAGAGCCGGAGTGAAACGGAGGGTGAAGAGGAGGAGACACAGACCGGCTGTACCGGCGATCGTCATGGGGAACGTGAGGTCTCTGGGGAACAAGATGGACGAGCTCGCCGCGCTGATAAAGGCTCAGAGGGAATATCGTGAGTGCAGTGTGTTGTGTTTCACGGAGACATGGCTTCACTCAAACATCACTCAAACATCCTTAAAACCAGGTCCTTAATACCATTCAAAAGCAAAACAGATGTGCCCTCTGGTCCAATTCTTTCACAGAAGGATAAGTGACTTCTCATTAAATTAATTAAGCCAGAGGGGATGGCTTTTATCACTGAGTTGTATTTCTTGAAAGGTATAGGAAAATTATGTCGAGACATAAAACTCTCATAGGAGAGGACAAAACCGTGTTCATCCAAAACAGACAGGATATTGTTAATACTTTTTTCAAACCACCTGGAATAAAAAAGAGATTTATTCCTTATAGTTATACACTCGTTATTCCATATAAGAGTTTTGTGAGGAGAAAAATTGTGCACAAAGCATAATTTCCTGGAGAGTAGTGATTGCTGATGAAATTTGGACAGTGTGACCGGAAGCTTGTTGGGTGAGTAGTTGCAGGATGTGAAATGAAAGCAAGCCCACCAATCTTGTCAAAAATATGATTGGGGATGAAGAACCATAATGAATTTTTATGTGTCAAACATCTTTTTAACCAATTGATTTTAAAAGTATTTATAATATCAATGAAATTAAGCACTTCAAGACCACCTTCTGCTCTGCTGTTAGATAGAACTGCATTTCTACGTTTGTACGTTTTATTTCTCCAGATGAAATCCAGAAATAGTTTGTTAATTTCTTTAGCAGTGGCATCGTTCATAAAGAGGGAAAGAGATGGGTAAACAGAATGAGAGACGCTTTCAGCTTTCGACAAAAGGACCCTGCCGTATAATGTTAAGTCTCTCTGAAGCCAAAGATTAAAAATATCTCTAGTTTTTTTAATTCTTCCAGAAAAGTTTAGTTGTTGCCTTGCTATTAGATTTTTTGTTATATTAATGCCCAAATACTTGACTGTGGTTTTTACTGGGATATTATCTATGAAGGTATCGCCACAATTGTATATGGGCAATAATTCACATTTAGATACATTGAGTTTCAAGCCTGATGCTAGTGAAAACTGTTTCACTAGATCAATAGCTTTGACCAACTGTTCTTTGTCTTTCAGGAAAAGGGTTGTATCGTCTGCCAGTCAAGAAATTCTTATTTCTCTATTAAATATAGAGATGCCTTTGAAATCTGTATCATGTACTATATTTAATGACAGTAATTCAACGACTAAAATAAATAGAAAAGGTGAAATCGGACATCCTTGCCTAACACCACGATTTATATCAAATCTATGAGAGGTGCTGTGGTTGATAATCACTGAGCTATTAATTCCTTTATAAAACATTTCGATAGTATCTATAAATTTGTTTCCAAAACCAAACAATTTAAGACATTTTGTAAGAAACTTATGTTCAATGGTGTCGAAAGCTTTGTAAAAGTCTAGAAAGAGAATGAACGCTTCTGAGTGTACTGAATCTGCATAGTCTAATAAATCCAAAATAAGTCTGATGTTATTACTTATGTGTCTATCCTTAATGAAACCTGATTGTGTTTCGGCAACAATATGAGGTAGACCCATTTTTAATCTAGTTGCGTAAACTGATGCCAGAATCTTGTAATCAATTGTAAGGAGAGTGATAGGTCTCCAATTTTCTATCAATAAGTTGTCTTTATCTGGTTTCGGAATTAGCGATATAACGCCTTGTTTCATAGTTGTAATCATCTCTCCCCGACTCACACATTCACAGTACATACAGAATAAAGGTTCCTGAATTATGTCCCAAAAATGAATATAAAATTCAACTGAAAGCCCATCTATACCTGGGGATTTACCGCTTTTCATTGAGAAGAGAGCATTCTTGATTTCCTCTCTGGTCAGGCCAGAGTCACAAGTTTTTTTCCAAGTCCTTATCAATTGTCACTATGTGTTTTTTAACTTTATCAATAAACATTTCACAAGAAGGATTGTTGAATTCTGATTTGTACAAGTTGCTATAAAAGGAAAAAACAGAATCAGAAATTAATTTTTGATCCGTACATTTACTACCATTAATATTAAGCATACTTAGTGATTTTCTTTGACCGTTTCTTTTCTCCAAAGCAAAAAAATAGCTGGAGTTTGTTTCCCCCTCCTCCAGCCACTTGGCTCTAGATCTCACAAATGCACCTTTAGCTAACTCAATGTAAATCTGATCGATTTTTAACTGTATCTCCTTTACTTCCAACTCCTCTTCAGAAGACAAGTTGGATTTAGATAAGAGAAAACCAATTCTGCTCAGTAATTCAGCTTCTGTTTTATCTTTGAGGGCTTTTAACTCTTTACTTCTTTTTACAGCAATACTCCTTATCATAAACTTGAAGTATTCCCATTTTTGTGTATATTCGTTGTCAGCAATTTCATTAAAAATTTCATTGGATAGACATTTTATACTATCATTAAAGCAATTGTCTTTAAGAAGGGCATTATTCAATTTCCAGTATCCTCGTAATTTAGACGTATTCTGTGAACCCCCTAATTTCAGAGTGATTTTCTTATGATCTGACAATGGAGAAAAAGAATGGGAGATATCTTTTACATACTGAAGTGCAGAGGAAGAAACTAAAAAAAGATCAATCCTGGATCTAGATGAAAGGTTACTCTTGTACCATGTAAAATCCTGCATGTCTGGATTAAAAAAACGCCATGTGTCAGTCAGGGAGAGATCTGAGCAAAGTTTCGAAACAATATTGTTGTTCAGAAAAGACTGACACAGTTTTGGGGGTAATCTATCTATTGCATCATCAGGACACTCATTAAAGTTGCCACCTAAAATTACATAAGAGTTAGGATATTTGTGTGATAGATCATTTATCTTTGATGTTATCTGATTAAAGAGTATCTTATTAGACGAATGAATATTATGCCCATAAATATTGCATACTATGAAATTTTAATTATCATGCTTGAAAATTATGAGAATCCATCTACCATCATTTGAAGACACCACCTCTAAGATTTCCCCTTTAAATGTATGCAATAAAATAGAAACTCCAGCAGAGCGGTTAGTACCATGACTACAGTAAATCTTATTTCCCCACTGCCCTTTCCAGAATTGTACATCTGACTCACTTGAATGTGTTTCTTGTAAAAATATTAAGTCAGCCCCACTATTTTTACAGAATAGAAAAGTGGCTTTTCTTTTCAACATATCGCGTATACCTCTGACATTCTATGACATAACAGTTAGAGAATAAAATTGAAAATCCATCAAAAATAAAAGGATAAAATAATGAAGTAGCTCTCACAAGTAAATAACAAGAACTTTGAAGTGTGTTTTAGACCCCTTAAACGAGGAAGTGATAGACAGTCAAAATAATTTGTGACTATACAAAAATATAGTATTGGTACCATAACAGTTAGTTTAAATTGATTTAAACAATAACTATCAAGCACATTGGGTTAAACCCAGAATATTGCAGATCAAACAGAACACATTTTCTTTCTGTTTGTAATTGTACATTTTATAAACTAAATATGATGAATATTTCGTTGCTCAAAAATACTGTTGCTCTAATAATTAAGCAACCTTGCAATACAAGTCATGAGAAAATAATGAATGACTATAAAGAGAAACCAGAAAGAAGAATACATAAAATCATTTATCTTCTTTATCCCTTGGAACAACTAATAATTGTATAAGGGTGTGGGATTAATCCAAATAATGTGACTGCTGGAGTTTTTAACAACAATTTTTTCCCACAATACCAGCTGTCTGTTAATATCAACAGTTTGGAGACATAGCAATCCCCACCTGTTACCTCCAGAAGTTAGTAGTTCTTAGGTCTATGAGTGTATGTATAATTATATCCTCCCTGGAGATGTGAACTGTTTGGATACAGCTTTCTTCATCCGTCATCACCGAAAGTTAATAGTTCAAAGTCAATAAGCTTATGCATAGTTCTCTATAAGCACCCTGGAGACGTGCAGCGTGTAGGGATCTTACCACTCTGTATGACTCTTCTCTGCAGTTATCTGAGGAAACAGCTTCAATTAATGTCTAAATGGTCAATCTTCTTCCCCTCTATCAGAGCATAGGGTCCTAGAAAGGATGCCTTTTTACCTTCCTTCCTTGCTTTTTCCACAAGGGGCCAGAGTTTTTCTCTAGCTACTCGATCCCCCTGGGGAAAGTGCCTCGGTGAGACGCAGCTTGTTGTCCCGCAGAAACTTGCAGCCCTTGGCACTCTTCCATACAGCATCACGGATACGTCGCAGCGCGAAGAGGATGATTAGGGACCGGTGGGATCCGTCCTTTCTCTTCTGACCAAGGCGATGCACAATGTCGACACCCTCCTGTAGATATTCATGAAGCCCAGGGGCAACTTTTCCAAGGATGTTAATCACCACTGCTCTCACGTCTTCGTTCATCTCCTCTCTTACTCTGTGTAGTTTCAGTGTCCATCTGTAACTGTAGCGCTTGTTTTCAGCAACACCTGCCCTCAGAATCCGGTTCTCTTTTTTCAGTTGTTCAATTTCTAACTCTGTCTTCTTCAAAATGTCTTTGTGGCAATTAATATCCACCACAAGTTGTTCAACTGTAGAAGGGTGTTTTTCAATGCGTTGAGACATTGCTTCTGTAGTGAGTTCAATCACAGAAATCTTACGGAACGTCTCGTCATGCTTACTGGAGAGCTCTTGGATAGCTGCCAAAATGTCCGCGCTGATATTTGCACTGTCACCGTGACCGTTAGAGTCTCTTTTCTTCCGTTTGTTGACATGTTTCGTTTGGGTGTTACAGGTCTGGCCCGAAAGTGTGTCCATTGTATCTTCAGCAGTAGTTTCTATGTTTTCCTCACCAGGTGCATTCACTTCTCCTGACTTTTCAGAGACACTCACGTTAGCGTTGGAAGTCATCTTCTTTCTGTCTCTGACGTTAACGTTCGTTGGTACGTTAGCTAGTTTGTATTCAAACTTTTACCGTCTCGGTTTACCCAATTTTTTCTTTTCCACGGAATAATAGTCCTGGTACCAAAGCGTTCCTGCACTTAAGTCACTTTTTTATCATTACAGCTTTAAAATAACTTCATATTCTGTCTGCCTAATCACAAAGCCTCAAATTGTTTGATGGAGAAACTTTGCACCCCGCGTCCTACGCCATCTTGGCCCCCCCCCCCCGTGTACGTTCCTCCTTCAGCTGATGCAGCGGTGGCCTGTGACGTCATCCACTCCGCTGTTGCCCAGATACAGACGCAGCATCCTAACGCATTTATTGTCATCACTGGGGATTTTAATCACGTCTCACTGGACAAAACCCTTCCAACATTTCACCAGTATGTTGACTGCCCCACCAGAGACTGTAACACACTGGATCTGTTGTATGCAAATGCTAAGGATGCATACAGTCCCACAGCCGGCTACTGACGCACTGCTTTGAGTCGACAGACTGGGGTGCACTTGTTGAGCCACATGGAGAGGATCTCGACAGCATGACCAACTGCATCACAGAATACATCAGGTTCTGTGAACACACCACCAGGCCAACCCGGACTGTACGCTGCTTCCCTAATAATAAGCCGTGGATCACCAATGACCTGAAAGCCCTTCTTAACAAGAAGAAGAGGGCGTTCAGGTCTGGAGACAGGGAAGAACTGAGGAGAGTGCAGCATGAACTCAGGGATATGCTGAGGGCCTGTAAAGACGCCTACAGGAGGAAGCTGGATGCCAAACTCCAGCAGAACAATGTGAGGGATGTGTGGACTGGTATGAAGCAGATCACTGGGTGTAAGGTGAGCGGCAGACAGTCATCGGGCAGCCTGGAGAGGGCAAACAAGCTGAACAGATTCTTCAGTAGGTTCAGCTCACAGCCTTCTGTCGTCTCCATGACACCTCCAGACCCCCACACACCCTCACTGCCCCAAATGCTTCCTCCCCTCCTCCCTCACTCCTCTGATGTGAGCTCTCCTGTGCAGCACCTCTCCTTCTTCTCCTCCTCCTCCTCCTCCACCTCTTCCTCCTCCACCTCCTCCTCCTCTACCTCCTCCTCCACCTCCTCGTCCTCCACTGAAGACACCAGCAGCCTCCCCCGCATGACTGTGACTGCAGGCCAGGTTAGGAGACAGCTGGAGAGACTCCACCAGCAGAAGGCTGCAGGCTCTGACGGTATCAGCCCCAGGATCCTGAAGACATGTGCCAGCCAGCTGTCTCCTGTCCTACAACACCTCTACAACCTGAGCCTTGGTCAGGAGAGAATACCAGTGCTTTGGAAGACTTCCTGCCTGGTTCCTGTTCCAAAGAAGTCGACACCATCAGACCTCAATGACTATCGACCAGTGGCCCTCACATCTTACGTCATGATGGTGGTTTTGGCCAACCTGAGGCCGCAGGTGAGAGCCCTGCTAGACCCTCTGCAATTTGCTTACCAGCCCCATTTGGGAGTTGATGATGCTGTCATCTACCTGCTGCAACGAACCCATTCGCACCTGGATGGTGGAGGAGGCACTGTGAGAATCACATTCTTTGATTTCTCTAGTGCCTTTAACACCATTCAGCCACTGCTACTGGGGGAGAAGCTGCGGGTGATGGGTGTAGACGACACAATGATCTCCTGGATTACTGACTACCTGACAGGCAGGCCACAGTTTGTCCGTATGGGCAGTGTTCTGTCTGATGCGGTGGTTAGTGATACAGGAGCTCCACAGGGGACTGTACTGTCTCCTTTCCTGTTCACCTTATACACCACTGACTTTCAGTACAACACCGGGTCGTGTCACCTGCAAAAGTTTTCTGACAACTCTGCTGTTGTTGGGTGTATAAGTGAGGGACAGGAGGAGGAGTACAGGGCACTGGTAGACAACTTTGTGGAGTGGACTGGACAGAATCACCTGCGGCTGAACATCAGCAAGACCAGAGAGTGGTGATAGATTTCAGGAAGAAGAGGAAGACGGCTTTCCAACCACTGCGCATTCTGGGAAAGGATGTGGAGGCGGTGGAGGATTACAAGTACCTGGGTGTTACCATCAACCACAGACTGGACTGGAGATCTAACACTGAAGCTGTTTACAAGAAGGGGATGAGCAGACTTTACTTCCTGAGGAAGCTGAGATCCTTCAACGTGTGCAGCAAGATGTTGGAGATCTTTTATCAGTCTGTGGTGGCTAGTGTACTTTTCTTTGCTGTGGTTTGTTGGGGAAGCAGCATCAGAGCTAGCGACACCAACAGACTCAACAAACTGATCAGGAAGGCTGGCTATGTGATTGGCTGCAAACAGGACACTCTGGAGGCTGTGGTGGAGAGGAGGACACTGAAAAAACTGTTATCCATCATGGATAATCCTCTCCACCCTCTCCAACTCACACTGGTCAGACAGCGGAGCACCTTCTCCGGAAGGCTGCTTCAGCTTCGCTGTCGTAGCAATAGATACAGGAAATCTTTCCTGCCACAATCCAACAATTCTCTCACCTCTGCCTGACAGAGAACTCTGTCTCTCTACTGTTTTGTTGTATATATTATTATTGTTATAGTATATTTTGCATATTTTGTTTTGTTGTATATATTATTATTGTTTATTGTTTATAGCACACTGTGCACTGTATATATACACTATGTATATATTGGATTCTATTTATGTTATGTACAAAGTGTTTTGCGGACCCACTACTGCTGTAAGAAAATAATAACAAAATAATAATCTATCTATTACCTCCTAATTTTGAACTGGGAGGCTTACATTGTAAATGTGCCTATTGTATGTCCCATACAGTGCTATAAGCAGTCTCTCAAACATGCACTAAGAACAATGGTTAAAAATCAGAAAAGAGTCAACAAGGCTGTTTGAACTTTTAGGCATATCATAATTCTTTCTAAGGAACATGTGAAAATGTACTTAACTGGCAGAAAACCATTAAGCACTGTGCCAGATTCCAAAAATTACAAGGGCATTTTGCCGATCAGCAGTCAGCATCTACATACGCAGGTAATTTTTCAGTCTCTGAACCTTGGTTGTAAGGTGTCTTGGATCCAGCTCCAGCAACACTTTTTGGAAAACCTCAAAACTATATTTGAGATTCTTGGGGTACCTCAGACCCAGGGAATAGGTGAGTCCCACCAGATAGCAGCAGGTTCTGCTAAGATCCCCAAGATTCCTAAGGACACTGACACCCTCAATCAAAATACCTGCATCAGCAGGTTCGTCAGCTGACCCATCTGGGTTCAGCAGAAGGTAAATCCTCATCACCTCATGTGCTAATTCAGCTTGTACATTGACAAGTGCATCAGCAGCCTTAAACTCACTGTTCATAAACTTGCAGGGTTTTTCCCTGTGTTTGTTCAATGTGTTTAATTTATCAAACAAATGGACAAGCAGAACTTAATGCAGCATCTTTTGAGCTCTATGTGCAAACTCCCTCTTGTGCACAGCCCTGCATGGTAAAGCCAGTAGAGAACAATATGTCTGTGAAGGTTCTCAGTCATACAGGTCATCTTTAAACAAACGTTTGAAGCGAGGCAACTGGTCTTATTACAGTTTCTTGAAGATGTTTTGCTGCTCCTCCAAGCAGCTTCATCAGTTCAACAGGTGATGAAGTCAAGTTGCCTTGCTTCAAATTGTTTGACCAGTAGAGGGCAGCAAACGCCACACAATGATAAAAGAATATGAAATAAATGTTTGACCTTTTCTGAAGGCCTAGAAGTCCCAAGAGGTTCCCCTCTGATTAAAACTTAAACAACACTATTATATCAACCTTAAAGTCTCTTATCAAGGCACTTGTGTCTTCCCCCGAATGGTCAATGAGGCACTGGATAACAACCTCTCGTTTGCTGAACGCAGATTCCACTCTGTAGAGAAGAGACACTTTCAACTAATAATATGTATAAGTCCACACATTCAAGATTTATGCTTTACTGTACCAACATTTATGTAAAAAAACTTTAAAATAGAGTAAACTTTAAAAATAGGTTGAAATATTTCACTACCTGAGGTAGAATATTCATTCTTGCCTGATGTTGCTCACCTGCAGCACCCTTCTTGGTTTGCAACAGGGACAGTAGTTTGGGAGAATAAAGGTCCAACATGAATTTTGGCTCTAGACTGAGTGTGGTGATTCTTTGAAACTCTGCACTGACCTGAAACATGTGGAGGACCAAACCTGACATAAGTATAAATAAATAAATAAATAAATAAATGCATAAATGCATAAATAAATACATAAATAAATAAATAAATGCTGAAATAAATGTATAATAAATAAATGCATAAATAAATACATGCATAAATAAATGAATAAATAAATAAATGCTGAAATAAATGTATAAATAAATAAATAAAAGTATAAATAAAAGAATAAATGCTTTTTTTTATTTATACATTTCTGTTCACCTACATTTATTTATTTCTGTATTTCTGTTCACCTACATTTATTTATTTCTGTATTTCTGTATTTCTGTTCACCTACATATATTTATTTCTGTATTTCTGTGTCCATATGTAAATGAGGAGGTAGGAGATCCTAACCTCAGTCAAGAGCATGATTGGTTACAGGAGTGTGCTCGATGAGGGTCTACTACTTCTGCCTTACTAGCAGCGCTGATTCCTGTACACTGTACAGGAATGTTGCTGGCTACCAGCAAGCCCGCTCAGCTAACTGTTAGCTGCAGTTGTTGACATTTGTTCATGTAGCTATGGTATAGTTATGAATTTGACTGGCGTTTATTTTAACTTGCGAGGGTCCCAGGTGTGCTGGTGGTGTGGTTTGAGAATCCCGTCTGGAGAGAGAGGGATCCTCAGCCATGTCCGCTAACCAGGAAAAACATTCTGCTCATCGCTCCAAGTCATGTATATGTGTATCTAGACGAGCGCTACAGAGCACAAATCGTCCAAAAGTGCATGTTGTCGGTCTCATATCTTTGTCGTGAATGTCTGTACTCTCAAATAACTCATGGGTGGAACAGGCTGAGGCATTTGTTCACGCCGAGCGGCTCCAGAGCGGAGTGGAGACCCCTTTTAGCTCTTATGTTAGCTGTTAGCTGCTCGCTGTAGCGCAGCGTCCAGGCTACCTTGTGACACAGGTTACCATCGGGTATTTTTCATTCCGCACTGTTCAAATGGTCGCTTAAAGCCATCGTTCCGAGCCGCAAACATCGTTATTAAGCTGAAGCTAAGTCAGTGTGAAAACTGTACACTGTCATACAGCCTGCTGGTCAAACAGTCTGCAGAGTACTTTGACATCCAGCCCGAGCTCAGCATCAGGTCAATCAGCTGTGGCAAATCGTGAGACGTTCAGATCAACCTGTGATACAAACACCAGTAGCGACAATTGTTCATAGGAAAGCCCAGACATGTATCTCACTCTCGGTGGTAACATGTGTCAACAGTTAACCTGGACGCTACGCTCTTAGCGCTACAGCGAGCAGCTAAAAGCTAACTAGCAGCTAACTGCTAACAGCGGTGTCCACGCCGCTCTCGAGCCGCTCGGCGTGAACAAATGCTTGATACTGTTCCACACATGAGTTGTTTAAGAGTACAGAGATTCAAGACAAAGATATGAGACCGACAACATGCACTTTTGGACGATTTGTGCTCTGTAGCGCTCGTCTAGCAGTGGTTTGCAAGTCGCAGCCCCGGCTTCTCCGAGTGGATAGAAGTGTTCAAGCCATGTCAAAACGAATACACGTATACATGACTTGGAGCGATGAGCAGAATGTTTTTCCTGGTTAGCGGACATGGCTCTCCAGACAGGATTCTCAAACCACACCACCAGCACATCTGGGACCCTCGCAAGTTAAAATGAACGCCAGTTAAGCTAACTGGAGCTGTTTACAACGTTACAGAGAGGGAGGCTTGAGATCAGGAATCGTTTGCTTTTGTCTGGCTCTCCGATTTGACCAATCATGCTCTTGACTGAGGTTAGGACCTCCTACCTCCTCATTTACATATGGACACAGAAATACAGAAATAAATATATGTAGGTGAACAGAAATACAGAAATACAGAAATAAATAAATGTAGGTGAACAGAAATACAGAAATAAATAAATGTAGGTGAACAGAAATGTATAAATGAATAAAAAGCATTTATTCTTTTATTTATACTTTTATTTATTTATTTATACATTTATTTCAGCATTTATTTATTTATTCATTTATTTATGCATGTATTTATTTATGCATTTATTTATTTATACATTTATTTATGCATTTATTTATTTATTTATTTATGTATTTATTTATGCATTTATGCATTTATTTATTTATTTATACTTATGTCAGGTTCGGTCCTCCATAGAAACAGAGAAAGACATACAAACAAGAAAAAAATGGTGACTCATCTATTGTAGATAGATCAATGTAGGAATGTGACACATGAAATACCTGTTGACAACACTGCTAGATAAATTCTACCTGTGTCCTTGATGTTCTGGATGCTCATCAAAAGTTCTGCACATTAAATCCTTCCTTGATTGCCGAGCTGTCTCTCGTCTTAGAATCTTCAATTAAATTGGCATAGGTCCAGCTCTTATTGTTCCTTGCCTACTCCTGTAGGATAGTGGCCAAAAAACACCACTTCTCCTTTCCTTGCTTTTTTGATATAGTCCCACATATATTGGTCTTTGGTTTCAGGCCTTTTCAAGTGTAATTTAATGTGCTGAAAACTGTCTTTTGTACAAGGTTAAAATAAGTTACAAATTTTACATCTGAAAAATTGCTAAACTTCACACTTTTCAGTTTCCAGTGAATTGTGGGATCTATACAAGTGTGTGCGCAGGCCACCCCAGGTCTTAAACGCGCAAGGACAGTCTAAATGAAGACAAGGTACTGAATATTCATGACCAAAAGTACCGTGCTTCACTTGATAATGCTTCGGTAGTGCCCCTTTTGTTGAACCCACAAAAATGCAGGTCTTACCTCCAATTTCCACTGGATATGTCTCGGCTGCGTTGCGTCTCCGCCACGCCGGCGGAGCAGATACGTTTCACTTTAGTCAATGTGTCAATCCCCACCCGGTCTGCTGCGCTGCGTATCTGCTCCAAAAAAATCCCAAAAATGTTCTGAATGCACGGGTTTTGCATATGTTTGCCGTTTTAACATACATCGTTATCAATATGTGTAAATCTAAAGCATGCAAATTACTGAATGTTACAAATGTGGATGGGCTGGTTGTTATTTTAAAGTTAGTTACGTCAATGGTGGCTAGCGTTAGCTCCTAAAGTTTTATGGTAGAATTGGCTTTTTTTCTGCGGATATCGTAAGCTAACTGTTTATTTATAACCGTGTGTTCAGCTTTGTTCAACTTTTTTAGTTAAGAGTTTAGCACAGGCATGGGTCTTAAGATGTTGTTGTCATCCAAATGAAGATAAATAAAGATTTAAGCGCTTGCTATCGTTCAGGCCGCTCTGTTTACTGAAATAAGAAGTGTTCACCCAGCGTGTAAAGGTCGTATAAGATAATGTTAATCTTGTTTAAAATGAAATGTATGTACTATGAGTTTAACATCAGTTTTTCTGTGATACATTGATGCGTCACTCAATTATTCAGGCAGATGGAAGGCATACAGTGGAACGCTGCACAGCCTGTTTTAAGTTGTTCCACTGAATATAAGCCCAGCCTGCCTGCCAAGCTCTAGCAGCACCTTGATGTACACATCAGATACGGCATCACATTCACAGGTATGTATCTTGTGTGTCTGTGTGTGTTCTTGTGTCTTGTTAGTCATTGGCTAATTTAAACATTTTTTTCTTGACTTGCTCTTAGACAAACAAATCTGCAGATGTAATTTGAACTGCCGGAGTGGAGGACACTTTCATTGCCCTAGGTGTGAAAGAAGCATTATTAGAAGGACAGACAAGGAGGGACACCTGAAGGCTTGCCAAGGTGCCACAACATCCTCAAGTGCTGCTCAGATGCGATCCAGACCCTCGTCCATCAGACACATCTGCTACACCCTCTCCCCTGCTTCCACCATCCACCATCCCATACATCTCCTCCTCTGAAGGATTGACTGTTCCTCCTCCTTATACAGTTTAACAGCATAACGTAAACGTTAAAATGGAGTTCATAAACTGGCACCATAAAAAGCTGCTGAGTGTGTGTATGTGTGTGTGACTGCATGGAAAGGTTTGTTCCTGACAGAATTGCTTGTGTAGCAGCAGGATGCTTTTATATCTGGTCATTAATTGAGTGCCAATGGTAGCCACCCATGGTAGGCGGAACGGAGTATAAATAGGGCAGCTCTTCCCGGTGCTTTCTCTTTGCGCTCCTGTCTGACGCGTCACTTCCGGTCCGGAAGTTTTGGCTCTCGGCAGGTAGGATTGTACGCTGCTCGTCCTTACCACGTTGCCAGGTGTTGACCCCTTTAGTTCTTATGGCACATGTATGTTTTGCTGCAGAGCGGCTGAGCTGACGTGCCCTGCTGCTGTGCGCTGGTCCCGTTGTGTTGCGGTGGTAAGTGTCCTCTCTGTCTGCATGGTCTTGGTCGATACATTTTTAAGCTAACGTTAGCATGGTTGCAGGAAAATGCTGGTAGCCCCATGTGTCTCTCCCTCTCTCACCGCCGTGTGTGTGTATCCGATCCGGCCAAAAGGTATGTTGTAGTTGTACTGCGGCACTTGAAAGTGGTAGGGTAGGCTCATTTTTATAGTGTTAATTTTGTGTTTTTTAGATGAGATACAGCCATTGGGACAAACGATCCATGTGGCATAAGAAAAGTCACGATCAGCTGACCGCTGCTGCTTTGTCTGCTGCTTTGTCGCTGCTCTGTCGGCTGCTGTGTCACAGCTTTTGGCCGCTGCTTTGCAGCTGTTCGCTGCCAAGTCACTGCTATCTTAAGTGTGCCTTCATGGCTATGTGTTTAGTTTCATTTTGACACTTTAACTTGTTTTTTTGTTAACTTGTTTTCTTTATCCCACCTGTCTTGACTTTTGATATCCTTTTGGTTAATTTGATTTAATTAACTTCATTAACTTCATTACAACTTCATTGTAATTCATTTGTTTAGGGCAGGTGGTGTTTAATTTTGTTGGTATACAATTGGTGCTATTTGCTTTCTTTTCTTGTTGGTTTATTCTGGGCAATAGATATTTTGTTTGGTTTAATCATAATTTGCCCAGTTTCCATTTTTATACTAGTTTTGTTTCACTATGTGATCATTCTTGTTTTCTTTGCAGAGGCCGGTGGTGGTGGTGGTGCTGGTGACCTGGGTGGTGGTGTCCCTCCCTTCCATGTGTGCTGTGCTTCCCTGGGATTTTTGGTTATTCACAAAGTGTGTGTGAGTGTGTGATTGTCACGTGCCCGGGTGATTTATGATATTTTGTTTGGACCCCTTCCCTCACTAGTTTCCCCACACCAGTGGGCCTCAGGCTGAATAGTCTCTTTTATAATTTGTGGGCGCTGCATTGTTTTAATATTTAATAATAAAATGTATTTGATTGTGAACCACGTCTCATGCCTAATGAGTGACCTTACTTGCGTGTCCTGAGATCAATTGACGGAGTTAAATCTTTGGGTGAAAGTCCCAAGGTGGCGTTGTTGCAGTCCTACCCTTTGAACACAGGCAATTCGATATTACTGTCTTGTGTCCTCCCCTACGCTCGCCACACTTGCATGCTGTGTGTTGTGCGTCAGAGCTGCCAAGCGTCACGCTTTGAGTGTGACAGTCACGCAATTTGACCCATTCTCACACCACATGCCACACTTGACATTTCTCACGCTTATATTTCCCCATTCAATACTCTATATATATATTTTTTTATGATAATAAACTTCGCTCCTCGAGGATTGCCATAGTTCGAGATAACCAATCCTAGACCAATCCATCAGTCATTTGTGCCTAAATCTAACCAACCACGGAAGGCACCACGCAATATAAACCAATCAGAAGCAACGTAAGGTGGGTCTTGGCGTCTCTAACTATCTTTCACACACAACAGCGCCGACATTTAAAACCCACTCGACGCTCTCCTGTGTGTGAAAGAGAGAGCGCGGGTGAGTGTGTCTGTGTGAGAGAGAGAGCACGGGTGAGTGTGTGTTTGGAGACTCTGACTTGAAAGCACGTGTCACTCTGCAGTTACTGTGCTCAACGAGCAGCGGATACTGCCGTGAGTCCCTCCCCCGTCCAAAAGCACTCACAGGCGGTCAGTCTCACGCAGCGGTCCAGCCTGCAGTCAGAGCAGAGACGAGACACACACCACTCCGCGTCCAGGCTGCAAATGAATCGCGGATGCGCATGGCCGCCGCCGTTCCCGCCCTGGCTTACAGAGCGGGGTGTAAATGTACCGTATATTACCAAATAATAGCCGGGTTTCAATTAACCGCAGGGTCTCCTTTAAATGCCGGGTGCAGGTGTATATTTTGATAAATAGCCGCCGGTTCCAAACAAATGCCGAGTCTAATTTATTTACTTTTTACAAATCAAGGGAGACACTGCACGTTTTTCTTCTTCGCCTTGTTCACGTACTGTGCTGCTTTCTGTCAGTCAGTATCACACTGATGATCACCATGGCTCTGGTGCAGCAAAAAAATAAAAAGTACGACTTGAAATTCAAACTTTCTGTCGTAAAATATGCAGAGAAAAACTCGGGAGAAGCAGACGCTAGACGTTTCTCTGTCGACCCCAAGAGAGAAACTGAGCTTCAGCGTCTGTCCGAGGAGGACAGCAACAGGGCCAGGCTGCCTGCTGGAGGGAGGAAGAAGGCTAGCCTGAGATAAACATGCAGGAATGAGTTATCAGCAAACGGGCACGACACGAGAGAGTGTCCCGCAAAATGATCAGGGCGATGGAGAAACAAATGTCCGCCGAGGGCAGAGATGAGGAGTTTGCAGCGAGTGCAGGTTGGCTGAATCGTTTACTCCGCCGCACCAACTTCACTTGCAGAAGACAACTATTGCCCAGCAGGATGCCAGAGAACTCACAGAGAAGCTGGAGAAGTTTGTGACATTTTCATGTGCAATGAACCAGCTTTGGGGGGGCCCAGCTTGCAAAAGGTTGAGAACCCCTGCTCTATTTGAAGGCTAGTTTGTTTTTTGCCTGTTTATCTGTTAATGACTGATCTCATTGTAATAAAATGATTCTTTCAGAATTTATTTGATTTTAAAAAATATTTGGTAATGCGTCGTGAAGGTCTTAAATTTTAATTTTTATGGTCTTAAAATGTCTTAAAAAGGTCTTAAATTTGACTTACTGAAACCTGCAAAAACCCTGATAAATGTATTTTGTCAAAAATACTAATTTCTGGTTAATTAAGACTGGCATTAGAAGGCCACAGTGCAGGGAGAGCCGCTGGCATGGAGGTGAGGACATAAGTCTTAAGCAATAAATCGATGTTAAAAAAGGCCAAATTTTTTTCGCCGAACGCATCGTATGACTAAAGTCTCACTCTTGTCATTTTCTGAAACTTGGCAGCCCTGTGTGTGTGAAAGATAACTTTATCATTTTAATAGCTACATAGCTAATTCTTAATACAGCTTTCTTTCAATTTTAGAAACCTTTCCCAGTCAATAAGTCCTGGACAGTGGAAAGAGACCACTGGTTTGGATATAGAGGAAATGGTATACACTATTTGTAATTTATATCTAAAGTATAAAAAGTATTTAAAGTACTGTAAAATCATCAACTGACCTTTTTCTTACATCCAAGGGGTTTCCAAGACAGCTGTACAGAAATGACTGTGGCATCTTCATGTTGATGGTAGAGACATTATTGGTCTTATTTAATTATGTGTGCTTACAAGATATTAACATCAAATGATTAAAGTTTTATTCATAGTATCCCCTTTACACCGTACTGGATGCCCTTATGATTTCACTGTTGTAAATTGACCCGCTCATTCAAATAAAAATCCCTTAATAATATTTAATCTGACATACATGTACAGTGGTAATTACTTTTTCCTTCTTCAGGTGGCTAGCCAGTTTTGGAAAGCGGTGGTGTGTTATGCTAATGGAGAACTCTGACCTTGGCAGGTGAGAGCACAAAAATGTTGACATTAAATTGACTTGGAAGTGTTCACACTTTATCTCTGTTATACCTATAAGACCTTATTTTTTTTCTTTAATTCTTTTTATTTGAGCCATGGCAAAATGTTTGCCCACTGAACAGACACTTCAAAGGCCATCTTGCGAGAAGAGGTGTCACCAGTCTTCAGACTGAAGAAGCGGAGGATGGATGACATCACTAAGGTCAGATTTTTGGGTGTGCAAATCGGGTACCGTAGGTTAATTTAGAAGACAGTTTAGAATAACAACTTCCTGCAGATTTGGATCAAAACAGGAAGTGTTGGATATTTCCACAGTAGTCAAGTCAAATGACATGAAACTCAGGATACTACTTCCCCATGTGCCCCTGAGGCCCTGTGCAAAATTTTAAGCGATGACCACAAGGTGGCGCTCTTTAAATTGAGCTATTTCATATCTCCACATCTGTTCATCAGATTCACACAAAACTTTGTTTAGTTAATGTCAGTGCCCTCCTGAGGCGAGCTTATGAAGGGTTTACCAATTTGACATTAGATGGCGCTGTGGTGCCACTTTAATTTAATATTTGGCCCAGTGCCCACTTATGGAAATGAAATTCATAGGGGTGCTATAGAATGGCCCCTGTGACTCACTCACCAAAAATGACCAGCAGGTTGCACAAAAGCCTTTTTCGCTCATAAATCCCACTTAATATGTTGCACATTATTAAACCTCATACCTATTAGTTCCCTGAATTCACCTGAATTGTTTGATGTAGGCCACGCCCACTTTTGCAGTAACTTTCCATTTGCAAAATTGCAAACAATGAAAAACCTACTTTTTCGAACTCCTCCTAGATGATTTGACCAATTTGCACCAAACTTCGCATGTAGCATCTGTGGACCCTCCTGACAAAAAGTTATCAAAAGAATTTTAATAGTCCATAACCTGCCCGAAATATAAAATGACAAATTCCTGCATATTGTGTTGAAAACAGACAATCTTGCATATCTTTACAAAATACTGTCTGATTATCACATAAATGTTCATCATTGTGTGGTATGGCCTGATGAGGCTTTGTGTCAAATTTGATGCAAATTGGCCAATAGGTGGCGCTCTGGTCACAGTCTAATTCTTGTGAATGGAAAGTAAATGGGAAATCTTCAAATCCTCTTCAAAACTCTTTGACTTTTAACCTCTTCTTTTCTCTCATGCTTTGAGCTAGAGACACCGTTCCACCTTTTAAAGAGTCAGAAGACCTCAAACTATTGGGCATGTATTCAGCTATTTAAAATGTTTTACCATTTTGAAATCATCACAGTTTTAGTTTTATGGAGTTTTAGGCCATCTTCTGCTTTTATAATGGGTTTGTACTGCATCAGCTAGAGTGCGTGACATCATCACTAGATAACCACTACATTTTTTTCAAAAAATGGCAGGAGTTTGGGAGGCCTTTTTCCACTCATTCTTATGGGGACATTTTCTACTTTGCCTCTGCTGCTGCTCCAGCATATGTGCAGCCAGAGAAACTGTAAGAAAGCTCTACAGGTAAAGGTCCAACAGCACCCTCTACTGGTTCAAAGTCAACTAGCAGTGAACAAGTCAGGACATGCTCAGTCATACTGAAATGCAGCAGACCAGTCAGTGAGCAGACCCTGTGAAGCTGCATGGAATTTCTGTGTTTTTTTCTAATGATGTTGCATAGTTATGGATAATTTGATCACTGTTGCAATATGTGTTATTTTACATGGATATATGTTGTGTGAGTTTGAGTTAGCTCAGTAGCCTGTGTCTCAGTAGTAGTTAGCTGCACTTTGCTTGCACTGCAGCTACATTTGGATAGTGAGGACTTAATGATGAATATTTCGTTTGTAATGCCAATTTTGCAACTTAGTGTATTTGTTGTGATTGTGACCATGCTTATTAGAGTTTAAAGGTCGAATTATTTACTGTTGTTAACAGTCAGTATATAAAGCTATCATGCTGTTTAGCAGTCTATAGGGCCAAACACTGTACTCCTCTCATTATTTGTTCTTTATGTAGACTGAAGGGAGTTCTTCTGATGTCAGCATACATTGTTTAATACCGGCAGGAGGAGAAGCCCACCAAATCACAGGAAAAACGTCCTCAACGCAAGGTGTTGCGTTGACGAGCCCGGCAGCAGCATGCATCGACAGCAGCATGCTCGGACACGCGTGGACTGCGAGGGCCCATTCATCGCTGCGTGCAGCTTCAATAATTATTATTATTATTATTATTATTATTATTATTATTATCATTATTATTTTAATTTAGGTTTACTTTGGCAATGTTTACTGAACATATTCTTCATCAGTATTATCAGTATCTACATCTATCAGGGTGGATTCGTTCCTTGATGGCATCATTGCTTGTATGTGAATATTAAAAATTGATGTTTAATTTTTTTCTTTTTCTGTCTTTTTAGGAAGAGGAGCAACTACAGCCTGTTGCACAGCCTCAGCAAGCCAGTGTCTCCATTGCAAAAGTGGCTGAGAGCGGTAGCGGTAGGCACATTTTCCTGTTCTATTCTGGGATTAATATGATGACAAGGTGCTTGTGAAGTGTCATTTTGCTACATTCTATGCTCTGTGCTTAAGTATACTATATATGGTATATGTATATCTGAAATGAAGGAATGCAATATGTTATCTTTATGTGAATCATTGAGGTGATGATACTGTTTGTGTAGCAGTTATGGTATAGGAAGACAACCTTTTTTCTCTCTGTCGTTTCCATAGGACAACCTTGAGATCAAGATTGTGCATGCCTGCAAAAGGACAGCAGAATGGGTGGAAACAAACCAGCATTTGTCAGCAGCACTGAGATCCTCCCAGTGGCATTGGCAGGTTGTGGCACTGCAGTGGCAACCTGTGGCAACCCATGGCATCTTTGCTTTACGTATCTTTGTTTACACATTTTAACGTGCAAAGTTCTGCACAATTTCTCTTTGTTTTGCACTTCTAAATATTATGTAAATATATATTAATATCTGTTCCATAGCATAAATGTGAATGTAAAATATTGTACTATTCTTATTCTTATATTTTAAAAATATATATATATATATATATATATAATTTTCCCTGTGTTTATATTATTCTTGCGTTTCTAAATTGCCGAGCGGGTGCCAGGAGATCCCACGGACATGCCACAGGTTGCCACTGCGGTGCCACTACCTGCCAATGCCACTGGGAGGATCTCGCTGTCTCTCGCATTTTGTTTTCAGGCAAGTTTGAGTTGCCCAATGCAGTCCAGATGGGAGAGGAGGAACTGGCAGAGGCTACACAGCAATATGCCAGACTTTGGGTTGAGGAGGAGAGTGCGGACATGGATGACCAGGAAAAAGGAAGGCATCTTGGAGCCGTTCGAATTTCTGTTCTTCAAAATTTAACACATGTGGACATTTTGTGAGGAGATGAGTGATAAACCAGGCTACTTGCGAATGCCAAATTGATGATTGAAAGACCTTCAGGTGTATTATGTATAAGAGTTAGGTGAAACCATACACAGAAATAGCACACAATAAAACATTTATTTAACATTATAAATATTGTACATAAAATATAAAAAGCAGAGGCTAATTATGGTTAATGTTGATATGGTTTTAAGTAACTACTCCTGCCCTCCACATGTACGCTGAGGTTGCTTGCATAGTTTAAATATATAGCCTCATCTCTTCAAAAGATCTTCAGGTTTACAGTACAAGCAGACACATAAGCTTCTTGTGTCATGAAATACATTTTCCATATTAAATTCAGATGTTTTTACTAAACTACTGCACGGACGTAATTTTTTTTTGGGGGGGGGGGGGGACACAGGGGACATGTCCCCTGCACTTTTTCAAAGGGCCGTTTATGTCCCCTGCAGTTTTTACCGTCCAAAAACAATGTTACGCTATATTTAACAGAGACACGTCAAGCACTAGGACCAAGCGGAAAACGGCCGCTCAAGCTGAAGCCTGTTTCCCTGAGTTTAGACCAGCCCACAAGCTCCTCGATTGGCTCTGCCATTTCTTGTGTCATTGGCCGTCCCGGCTGTCACTCCTGCTTGCTTGCACACCGGTCTGCTAGTTGCTCAGGTTTCATTTACATTAACGTTTGAATCGGTGTCCATATGCGTATGTCTGTTTGGTAATTAGCCAGGATGTAAATTACCAAATAATAGCCGGGTCGTTTATTTGTTTTAATCACTTGACAGATCAGGCGTTTCATTCAACTTTCAACAGTTGTGCGTTTTCTGCAAGTGAAATTGTTGCGGCGGAGGAAACTCCTCATCTCTGCTGTCACTCACGGTGGCGTACATTTGTTTCTCCATCGCCCTGATCATGTTGCGGGACACTGTCTCATGTCGTGCCTCTTTGCTGATAACTCATCCCTGCATGTTTATCTCCAGCTCCTCGCTAGCCTTCTTCCTCCCTCCAGCAGGCAGCCTGGCCCTGCTGCTGTCCTCCTCGGACAGACGCTGAAGCTCCGTTTGATTTTTTCGCCAATCTCTCACTCTGTTGGGGTCGACAGAGAAACGTCTAGCGGCTGCTTCTCCAGAGTTTTCCTCTGCATATTTTATGACGGAAATTTTAAATTTCAAGTCGTACTTTTAATTTTTTTGCTGCACCGGAGCCATGGCGATCGTCAGTGTGATACTGACTGACAGGAAGCAAGCACAATATGTGAAAAAGGCGAAGAAGAAAAACATTCTGTGTCAGTGGTCACGTCTTCTTCCTTGATTAAAAAATAAAAATAAATTAAAGCTGCAAGCAGCGTTGAACGGGCCCTCGCAGTCCACGCGCGTCGGGGCGTGCTGCCGTCGATGCATGCTGCCGTCGGGGCTTGCTGCCGTCGATGCATGCTGCCGTCGGGGCTTGCTGCCGTCGGGGCATGCTCGAGCAACACCTTCCGCTGAGGAAGTCGTTGCTTCATAATTCGATGGACTGCTATTGCCGGTTTGAAATAATGTCTGCTGAAGTCAGAAAAACTGTGTCAACTGCTGCATGATTCCCCGGACAAAGACTGAGTCGATGGTCCGCCTCTGGAGCTGGCTGAAGAGAATGTGCACACTAGGCATGATGCAATGAAATAGTTTCAGGAAGAAGCTGAGTATCATCCTCCAGTAGCCTCACAAACCTTCTAGCTTCTCGCACAGTGGTAGGCTCAATCTCCCCTAATGCTTTCAAAACACTGGATGATGGAGATGTTCCATCTCACTCTGTTTGCTCTTGGGAGTCTGTGTGCCACCACTGTGTCACACACACTGGTTCTCTCTGGAGATCTTGAAAAAAATCCATGAAAGCCAGCCAGGTCAGAGAAGAACTGATTAACTGATGGGATGTGAGATGTCACCTGCTGCATGATGAAATCTGAAGAAGAGGAAGAAATTGCAGCTCATGGGGGAGTTGCTGTTGTGCTTGTCCCTCTGGGGCTTTAACAGCCAAAAGTCCTACATCTAAAATAAGACCATCAGTGGAAAGCCACAAGATTTCCTACATGTCTATGTATATATTGTCTATGTGAAGTTAAAGATGTGGGATCAAAATCAAGCTGGAGAGAACTTTTTCTACAGTTCTTCCAGCTGCTCTCCACTGTAGCTATGATGTCACGCATTCTATTTCACGCAACACCAGTGTTGGGAATAACGGCATTAGAATAAACGGCGTTACTCACAGTGTTACTTTTTTCAATAACAGTTAACCTAATCAATATTACTATTTCCATTGTTACAATGCCGTTACCGACTATTAAATGTGGCGTGTGACAAACCGAAGCTGATCACTGAAGCTGTTGTCATCCATCTCGGCTCTCAGCCGCCGGAGCTGCAGAGCTGTATTTTTTTTCCTCCGGTGAGGGAGGAGGGAGGAGCGAGACAACCGCATAAGTGATGATGATTGGCTCCCTAACGTTGAGTTAGAGTTCTTAAGCCAATCAGTGGCAATGTTCGGTTTCCACACAAGCCACACACGCACACAGCAGCATCACACACTCAAACTAGCAGAGGGGAACTGTGGTAATGGTGAGTCCGGAGGGAAAGTTGATGTTTTCAAAGTGGAAATACAGACACTACTTTAATCTCCTTTGTCCACATCCGTTGTAAGCAACTCTGAGCACACCTTTTACAAAACTAACACTGGCCAAAACTCTGTTGCTGACGCTGTTGATGATGATAGCAGGCCAGGTGTGGCTAACCTGTGCTCTGCGAACAGCTTCACAGAAACTTGTGACACAGACTGAACTGAATGCAATGATAGACAGGTATGTTGTTGAGAACTTGCTCCCGTTATCAACAGCTGACTCAGACTCCTTCAGAGCACTCATTGACAAAATATCGGGGAGAGCAGGTGCCGGTCAAAGAAATACATTTTCTAAATACATTTGTAGCCAAGCAGCTAAAATGACTGCCGAGCTCAAAAGGGGGAAGAAATAAAAGTAGCGCAACAGTTAATTTCCTGGTAACTAATTACTTTTATAGTGGAGTAATTCTGTTACTAACTCAGTTACTTTTTGGGAGAAGTAATTAGTAACTATCACTAATTACTTTTTAAAAGTAACGTGCCCAACACTGCGCAATACACCCCCATTATAAAATCAGAAGACGGCCTACAAATCCTTGAAAGTAAAACTGTGATGATTTGAAAACCATAAAAGATATTTAAAAACTGAATACATGCCCCATAGTTTGAGGTCTTCTGACTCTTTAAAGGTTAGAATGGTGTGTCTAGCTCAACATATTAGGGACAAGGAGAGGTTGAAGGTCGATGAGTTTTGAAGAAGACTTTAAGATTTCCCCACTTTATCCCATTGAAACTAATTAGACTGCGACCAGAGCGCCATCTATTGGCCGATTTGCACCAAATTTTACACAAAGCCTCATCATGCCATACCACACAATGAAGACCATTTATGTGATAATCAGACAGCATTTTGTAAAGATATGCAAGATTGTCTGTTTTCAACACAATATGCAGGAATTTGTCATTTTATATTTCGGGCAGTTTATGGACTATCAAAATTCTTTTGATAACTTTTTGTCAGGAGGGTCTATAGATGCTACATGCAAAGTTTGGTGCAAATTGGTCAAATTCTCTAGGAGGAGTTCGAAAAAGTACGTTTTTCATTTGTCGCGATTTTGCGAATGGAAAGTTACTGCAAAAGTGGGCGTGGCCTACACCAAACAATTCATCTGAATGGAGGGAACACATCGGCATGAGGTTTAATAATATGCAACATATTAAGTGGGAGTTATGAGCCAAAAACGCTTCTAAATTGAAAATAGCGCCACCTGGTGGTCAATTTCAGTGAGTGAGTCACAGGGGCCATTCTATTGCACCTCTATGAATTTCATTTCCATAAGTGTTATGGTGTGGGCACAGGGCCAATTATGCAATTAAAGTGACGCCAGAGCGCCACCTAGTAGTGGATCGGTAAACCCTTTGTTAGATGTCCTCAGGAGGGCACTGACAATAAATGTACCAAGTTTCGTCTTATTCCGATGCACCGTTGTGGAGATATAAAATACATCAATTTAAAGAGCGCCACCTTGTGGTCATCGCCTAAAATTTTGCACAGGGCCTCAGGGGCTCATGGGGAAGTAGTATCCTGAGTTTCATGTCATTTGATCTGACTACTGTGGAAATATCCAACACTTCCTGTTTTGAGCCAAATCTGCAGGAATTTGTTATTTAATAACTTCAAAATTATTTATTTTAATTAGAATCCTTTAATAACTTTTTGTCAGGAGGGTCCAGAGATGCTGTGTGCCAAGTTTCGTGCAAATCGGTGAAATTGCCTGGGAGGAGTTCGAAAAAGTAGGTTTTCGACATTTTGCGACGTAGCGAAAAAAAACGGTAGGCGGAAATGGGCGTGGCCTATACCACGAGATTCAGGACAATCCACTGAACGCAACGATGTAAGGTTTTTGAATGTGCGACTAAGTATATGGGAGTTATTAGCCAAAACGCGCTTTCCTTAATAACAGCGCCACCTAGTGGTGGAAATTCAGGACGACAATAGATTATCAAATTTTTCGCCAGGTGTGACTTATATTCCAAGTTTGGTGAGTTTTTGGGTATGTTCAGGCAGTGAAAAATGCGATCATTTTGGACAAAGGAAAAAAAAAAGAATAAGAAAAATCAGAATAATCATTACGATTACAATAGGGACCTCGCAGGTTCCCTGCTCGGGCCCTAATTAGACTTAAAGGGGACCCTGCGGTTAATTGAAACCCGGCTATTATTTGGCAATTTACGGTACTCATTACACCCATCCTGCAACACAACACCTTCACTGGCTCCCAATAAAGCAGCATATCCACTTCAAGATCCTCCACATCAATTACAAAGCTCTCAATAATCTTGTAAAGTGTCTTTGAGTTTTATTGAAAGTGCTGATAAATAACATGTATTGTTATTGTTATTATTATTATTATTATTTTCAGTTCAGAAAACTTTATTTATCCCATACGGGCAATTCAGTTTACAGCTCCCAGTTATATTAAGTTAGAAAAGAAAGAAAGAAAAAAACAAAACAAACAAGACATACAACAATCATTCATTAGACATACAACTCTGATACACAACTCTGTTATCAGTAAATCAGTTCAACTCATGGTTCCCAACAGCAATGTCATGTACCTGTGCAATATACAAGTAAATAAATAAATAACAACAAGCACAACCCTACTCATTAAAATTGGCATTTATCAACCTAATAACTGAAGGGAATTATTATTATCATTATTATAACTGTAGAACCTCAACAATTCTAAGATTTAAAAAAAAAAAGCTTATGTTTAATGCCAAAGATATATGCTTATTTTCATGCATTATTTTTATTTCGAAAGGCTGCAACTGTTTAAAAAAACACCAACAATGAAAGATTTAGGGAAAAATACAGTAAAACCTCAGATAACAAATGTGATTTTATACATCCAAACTCATAAGAATTGTGAAAATAAGTTTTTTCCTCTATAAAATTAGGTCTGTTTACCATATATTCCAAAAATAAGTGTAAAATTGGTGGTACTGAGTTGGAGTGAAGTTGACTAACAAGGTGAAAACTGGGTGATAATGTTTTGCTACATGATTCACAACCAGTCAAACCAACAAAAGGAACAGTAAACGTAAAAGTAGCAAAAGAAAACTAGAAGAACTACTAGAAAAAGACAGTGAACTGAAAGAGTTGGAGTTTTACTTGTATCCCCCCCACCTCTGAAATCAAAATTTCGTCCTTGCTACTGTTACACTCTTCAAAGGTCAATTATGTATAATAAGTGCGTTTTTTGTTAAAGACAGGCTTTAGGCTCAACAAGCGTAATGTTTTTCTATGCACTGACGTCGCTAAGCTACATGGATGGAGTTTATGTCCTATTGACAGAATTAATGTTAATACAGTTGTGTTGATGACAGACATATTGAATCGATATGTTGCTACACTGCCTGTTACATGCTACGTAGACAGAAGTTGCAAGATCAACATGTATGTCACATTTAAGAAATTAATGATTTTAACATTACAATGTTGATTAATTAAATATAAATCATCAATCGTGATAATAGTGCTTCCACCGGAGGTGTGTACATGATTTTATTTTGAAGTTTATTGTGTCTAAACGATTTTATTTTAAAGTTTCTTGCACGTACTTCCCGGCCTGAGACTGGAGCCAGCTGGAGCCTGCACCGGAAGCAACCCGACATCTTGGCGGATGCCGGAGCACGACGCAGCAATTCAGCTGAATTTAGCACCGAGCAGACAGGAAGTAAAGTGCCGAAATAACAAACAACATCCAGTTACTTTTCAAAATAAAACACTCCGTGTTGACACCAGCACACAAATCTCAAAAAAGAGACCAACACAAGCTCTTCTGCTAATTCTTCGGTCGGAAACACTTCATGTTGTTGTTTTTAATAACACAGACCTATAACTGCGGTCGCGAGTTAATATGTGATTATCACAGGAACTCCATGGCCTCTGAGCCAGTTGTCTACCCTACTGCGCAGTGGTGGACTCAAACCGCAACCGGTGGGGACTGCCGGACGGCGGAGCAAAACCGGATCGGAGCCGTAACGCAGCGGACATGTATCCAGTGGAAATTGGGGGTTGTAGCCTTACCATAAGCTGCCACCTATAAAATGGGACGATAAAGTGTTATTAAAGGTCTATAAAAAATTAATAAATGAATAATAATTATAATAAAAGTACATTTAGACAAAATTCACAGTTGAATTTTTAGTCATTTATTTTTGTATGTCTACATCAAACAATCACTTAACTCATATTCGGAGATTTTATCAAGGTATTACACTGTTATTGTGATATTTACTAAGGCGCTGATTCATTTTTTAGAGTGCAGGAATATTGAAGGTTCTGTGTAGATCTGTCTATGCAGTTCTACTCTATGCAACTGGCTTGTGATCAATCAATCAACTTTATTTCCAGACTCATAGTCCAATAAATACACATACCAATACAAACAACAGCACATACACAAACAACAACAGGACAATTAAAAAAGGCAATGATACCAGTGTTTCCACATGGATGACTGGTATCGCACAGTAGTAAAACCAGGGTTTGAGAGCAGCATAATAATGAGGTTACATGAACCATTCAATCTGCAAATAAATTTGTGCATTAGGTTTCTCAAGAGTGCATGGAATGTGTTGACTCCTACAAAATAGTTCACTTGCACTGCTCCACCTGGGTTTTTTAAGCAGTATACGCAAACATCATTATAGGCAATCTGGAGCTTCTGGATGGTAGACTTTTTAAACTTGATCCATAAGGGGGCAGTATACAGAGGAGTACAGTATGCTTTAAACAGGCTTATCTTAACTTTATCTGAGCACCAGTGGAATTTCCTAACCAGCATGTTAGCTTGTGCATATAACATGCGGCGCTGCCTATAGATGTCATCATCATCCCACATTTAATCTGTGATGATGTGTCCTAGATAATTTAGTTTTATTACCTACAGTTAAAGCTTGCACTGCCAGGTAATAAGATGGAAAGTTTAATCCTTATCTCTTTTACAGATCAGAACAACACTCTTTTTGCTATTGTATTTAAAATCAAATTTGACACCATACTCAGTACATATGTTCAGCATCTCTTGGAACCCAGCACTGCTAGGAGAAAATATAGCAATCATCAGCATACATAAGGTGGTTTACCAGGGTGTTGCCAACCATGCATCCCGTTTTACTGGCTCTTAGTTGGTCAGATAAATCATTCATATAAATATTAAAAAGGGCAGGTGAGAGAAACCCCCCAGACGAACCCCATTACCCACGCCAAATGGTGTAGAGACTGCATTCCCCCACTTGACCTGCATGCTCTGGTTAGCATACCAATATGCCAGGATCCTAATTATGCTATTGGGCACACCTCTTTGGCTGAGCTTTGAAAACCACTTAAAATGATTGACTCTGTCAAAAGCCTTTGATGCATCAATAAAGCAAATTAAAACTGAAAAATTCTGTCTTCTATACATTTCAACCACTTCCTTCAGGGCATAGATACATAAATCAGTACCATGCTTAATCTTGAAGCCAAACTGGTCGTCTGTGGTATCAATATAAAAAACTTAGTCTATCTAATAAAATTCTTTCCAGGACTTTGGATAACACACCGGCTAAAGCAATTGGTCTATAGTTATCCAAGCTCCCCATCTTGCCTGCTTTGTCCTTTGATGACAGGCACCAAGGTAACAGACAACATGGAGTGCGGCAGTAGACCATGAGTTATACCAGTAACATTGTTTCCAAGAAGCTTCTTAGCCATAGAGTCTACTCTAATTACTTGCTTATGTATGCTGATATAACAAACTGCATATTTATACCTTGCGTTGGTAAACTTTTTGTGGTCCAGGACAGGCCCCTCTCTGGGCCTTCCTGCCAGGACCCAGGCCTTAAGGCAGGAACACACCAGCCCAACCGTTGGACGTCTGAAGCGTTTGGAGAGGCTCGGACGAGGTCGGGAACAAATATGTTTGGTGTGTTCAGCTGCGTCGGAAGCTTTCGGAGCCACGCGGACGTTGTCGGATCCGACTGTGCATGCGAAGTCTGAGGAGGAGGGCCGTCGGACGTCTGAGCCATTGGATCCTCTGATTGGTTGTGTGCCAGCTGAATGGCCGTTCTGATTGGCGGTGTGCTGGCGAATCAGCGCGGTGTGTGGGAGGGACGGAATACTGTGTGCGCTTTGTTTTTCTATGCACTCCGTTCCGTCATTCCCCGTTTTCATGTTTTGCAGTAGTGGCACCAGACTAGTTGTTACGTCCGTTCAGGACGAATTAATTTGTGTAAGTTTGGTAATGCCTCGCTGCATGTTTAATATGCAGCTGTTTTTTATCGGAAATAGTTAATTTTCGTTTTGATCGAAAGTAAAGAGAGTTGCGTGCATAAGGTTCTCGTTTACAACTCACAACACAAGCGCCACCCGCTTATTGCATCTTGCGCAAGCGCAGAACGTACACGCTACTGTGGCGTAGGCAGCACGTCGAAGCGGTGTGTTCAATGCAACTTTTCTGCCGAACGGGTCAGACAAGAGGCAACGGAGTGGTCGGATGGTGGTCGGATAAGGCAGTTGGACGTCTGGGCGGTGTGTGGGGGCCTTTATATGCATTCTTGGGTTCAGCTAGATAAGAACCAACATATTTGTTCTACCCTGGCTTGATGCTCTGTCTTTTATTAGAGTAAGTAAAGCATGGTCTACTGGCCTCGTACACAGCTCCTGTAATACAATTATACATAGTACAGAGGTCCTTGAAACCCGCTTAGAAAAAAATCCAAATTCTTACACATATTTAAACTGTACTTACTTTTCTATCCCTTACTTTTATAGTGGAGTAATTCAGTTACTAACTCAGTCACTCTGGTAACTATAACTAATTACTTTTTAAAAGTAACGTACCTAAGACTGGTTATTACTAAACTCTAAGTGCTAAATGTTTAAACATAAATCACTTTCACAAGACAGCAGGAAGAAGACAAGCTGAGCTGTTTTAAGACTCATCAGGGGTGTCACAATTCAATATCATTGGGTGTGGATGTGGCCAGGGGACTCTATAGCGTCCCCTGCTGGAATTCTGTATGCGTATGTATCATGACCACACGCCCAAAAAAGCAGTGTTGGGCAAGCTACTCGGAAAGTGTAGTGAGCTAAGCTACAAGTTACTCTACATTAAATTAAACTTCACTACACCGAAGCTACTACCCAGAGAAATGTAGCAAGCTAAGCTACAGCAAAATGGCAAAAGTAGCTTAACTACATCGAAGCTATTTTTTTTTCATAACAACTTCATTCCAAGTCAAAGCTATCTCAGTGATCAATAAAACTATCAATCAGACAGATAAGCTGGCAAAAATGTTACGTTCAATTGTTTATTAAACAATAATCTGTGCTCTCACTATTGTGTATATTGTATTATTCAACTGTCAATGCACACTTAATTTTAACATCCATGGACAGTCATTCACCTTGCTACCACAGCAATATCCACCTGACTTACACTAATGGACAGTGTCCTACACTGTAGCATATTAACATAATTAAACAGTGTATACTCAGTAAATAGTATATTATAGTTGTAGTTTTCGTTAAGGTTCTCTAGTCTGTGTTCTAGTTTTGGCTTTATAATTTATATTTGATATTTGAGTTAGTCTATTTAGTTATTTTATATAATCGGTAACGGCGTTTAAGTATAACGGCGTTACTAACGGCGTTATTTTTTCAGTAACGGGGTAATCTAATGAATTAATTTTCCCATCGTTACTACGCCGTTACCGACTATAAAATTTGGCGCGTTACAAATTGAAGTTTCACATTGAAGCTGTTGTCAGGGTTTCCTCCAGGATTTTTTTAAACCGTGGGGAAGGTCTCTCCGAGTGGAAGAGGGGTGGTGACGACGACGACGGCAACATGAATTTTGAAATGTGAAAGTATAACTATTTCAAACTGAATGTTTTTCTAAATACATTATTTACTATAGGGTTTCCGGTACATGGCTTGAAAATAATAATTGCAAATAGGATCTTGCAGTATCACTAGGCCAAAACAACAAACACAACAACAACAACAAATTAAAGATACAAGTTAAATAACTAAACTAGTCTATACTGAATACCTCAACCTCCTTCTCTGCCTCTCATCTTTTCTCTCCTCCACTCACCTCCTGCACTACTTCTGCCTGTGCTCTTATCTCATATAATATTGGGAAGTGTTAAATTCGTTCACATCACCAATACCACGCAGGTAATGTTAGGAATATTTAAATATTACACTTATCATGGTACACATCATTATCATTTCTATTGACTTGAGGGAATAACATCACGACAATAAGTCAAGAACATTGAGCCTCTCCTTTATGTAAGGTTACCTGACTCTCTTCCTCTGGAACCTTTCTCTTCTTTTGAAAATAGTTTAATATACTCATCTGAAAATGTAACCAGAAAAGAGTCATGGCAGAAAATTACCTGGGCATTACCTAAGCTAACGTTATGTCGTGCTGTTCAAAACGTGTATCTGAAACGTAACAGGTTTCCTCTATCAATAGAAAATTAAGTTTTACAGTTAAAAATTAATCTACAACAAAATAATATCTCTCTCTACTGTATAACCAAAGACTTGACATGCTTTATTAGGCCTAAAGTAATCTCTCTTTAACAAGTGTCAATGGTACAAAAATAAAATTAAAAAAAAGAATCTCTGAAATAATGATAGAAATAATGCAAATCCTGTATTAACCAATCAATAACACATTTATCAGGATTTTTTAAGTAGCCTAATCCATCTATACATTAGGGTCGTTTTCACTGGTTTGAACAAAACTGTATATAGGCCTATAAAAATATATAACCTAGCTTAGGTACCTTTCTTTCACCCTTTTCTCTCCCTCCACGTCGGACTGTTGTCTCTACTCTCTTCGTCTTTCGCGCGCCGCAGCTAGACAGGCAGGTGGTGACTCCGGTGTTGGTTTTTCAAAATATGGGTAGGCTATTTGCAGCGTAGCGTCACATTTCATGAAAAACACCATGTTTTGTGCCAAAATCACATTTCATACAATAATTTACATCAATATAAACATAAAACAAGATAAAAACAAGGTTTAAAAAAAACCAAAAAACATTATTCTGAAGATGTGGCGGCTTTTATTTTGCCGTGGCGGTGTGCCACAATCAATTACACGTAGAGGAAACCTTGACTGTTGTCATTCGACACGACTCTCAGTCACCAGAGCAGCAGGGCTGCTTTATTTTTCTCCGGTGAGGCAGGAGGGAGGGGCGGGACAACCGCAGAGGTGATGATTGGCTCTCTAAGGTAGAGTGAGAGTTCGTAAGCCAATCAGAGGCTGTGTTCGGTTTACACACAAACTACACAGCCTCGCACACACAAACTAGCAGAGGTGCATAAATGGCGAGTCCGGAGGGAAAGTTTCTAAGTGGAAGTACAGACGCTACTTTACCCTCCTTTGTCCACGTCCGTTTTAAGCAACTCTAATCTAATGAAGCATCTCTCAACTGCACGCGCTTCTACAATACTAGTGGCCAAAAACACCGTTGTTGACACTGTTGATGATGACAGCAGGTGTGGCTAATGTGAGCTCCGCTAACACAGAAGGACACGGAGCCGTCCGAGCAGCTAAAGCTGGATGTTTCTGCTCCAGCGTCACTAAAACTTGTGACACAGACTGAACTGAATGCAAGGGAGAGCAGGTGCCGGTCCGCCATGCAGAAAGACATTTTCTAAATACATAGATGCAGAGTACATTAAAATCAATGCCAAGCTCAAAAGGTGAAGAAAAGAAAGTAACGCAAGAGTTACTTTTCCTGGTAACTAATTACTTTTATATTGGAGTAATTCCATTACTATCTCAGTTACTTTTTGGGAGAAGTAACTAGTAACTATAACTAATTACTATTTAAAAGTAACGTGACCAACACTATATATAATTCAGCCTTTAATTGTATTGTTTCTTTTACCTACCTCATTGTTTTTGTATTTTGATTTATGTCAAGTGGCTGTAACACTTTAATTTCCCTTTGAGATTAATAAAGCACTCTATCCATCAAACAGTGTCTCATATAACTGGCAGTTTCAAAATTGGTATTTTTATTAGGCCCACTCTGTAGTAGTAGCTATATCTACATACATTTTAAGCTAATCATTTTGACTAATCACCATACTTTGGTTTTGTAGAAATTGCATTTTTGCTGTACCCTGTGCTGGTTAAAAATTACAAAAGTAATAATTCAGAGTAATGTAAACTTTTCAAATGTTTCTCTGTTCACTTATTTCCCCACCTCTTACCTCCTATATGTAACGTTACTGTATTTGTTTATTATTCAAATTTGTCTTTTGCATCCCTCGAGATCAACTTGTCTCCGTCCTCCTCACCCTCTGCCATCTTTCCATCAAGTAACGTAACTCACTCAAGCTAACCTGTCTTGTATTCCCATGCGGCAGAGACGTTGTAGGCAAGGATTAGTCCGTGGTGTCACCGTCATACAGAAGTGCTTCTGTCGGCTCCACATACACGGCCGTGTATGGCGGTGGCGTCACTGACTTATCCTTTCATTTCAGACCGCAGCAGAAAGCTCCACTGCGCTGAGCTTCAGAGGTGTTCATAAAAATGTAGCTTGTGTGGACGCTACTGCGCTACTTGGTCAATAAAAGAGCTAAGCTACTGAAAAGCTATTTGATTCAGTAAATAGCGACGCTACCACCACACTACTGAGAAATGTAGTTAAACTAGTAACGCCACTTTATTGCCCAACTAGGCAAAAAAGGCCCATAGCCCAAAACCGTCAGTCCAACAGGAAGTCCGCCATTTTGATTTTCACCGCCATTTTGATGTATTTCCATGCTTCATACTTACAAAGGTCCCATATTATGCTGTTTTTCATCAATTTCACACAGCTGTCAGAGATCCAGCAACTCAGTATTCGATATGTATTGCCCCAAACACATCCGTGGTCCTGAGTTCCGGCTGTCTAAAAGTCACTCTGCTGAGCTCTATTCAGAGCAGTCTGTTTCTGTGCCTGCACCTTTAAATGCTAATGAGCTTCGTCTGTCAAGGCCTACTTGGGGAGCCCTTCCTGCTACGTCACTCTCAGGGAGAGGAAGCTAACGGTAGCGCACGCTAATGTTTACGGTGGATGTAACACTATGGCTCGCAGAGATTTTTTCGTTCAACCGAACCAGTTTGACCCAGAATTGGACCCAGAAGGGGAGGCTCCTGAAGTAGTACAGACTCTGCAGCTGCGGCAGGACGTTTCAGAATGGTTAGTGTGTCTGAATAATTGTTTGTATGTGTTGTTACAGTTACTACCATGTAGCTAATGGCTAACAGCTAGTGAAAGCTGTGTTTGTCTCCAACACAGTCTCCAAACTCTTGAACACTGTTCACATCGTCTCTGTCTCCAGTCTGCACGTTTCCAGACTTTTTACTGTGACAACCAAGCTCCCTCGTTATATTATTAACATTAAACTTGCTTCAAACGCCATTGCATAGCGCAGTGGTTCCCAACTTGGGGGATCACGGGGGGGCGCACAACTTTGTCTGTTCTGAGGTTGTGAGGTTAAAGTTATATTTGTGCAACCCTCTAAGGTCGATTGACGTGCCGGCACGTCCAAATCAAGTGACCTATTTAAGATGATGTAGAAGCAAGACGGAGCCTCAGTGAGTCTCGGTCCAACTTATGTGTTGGAGCAGCCTTCAAGCTGTGTACCAGTTTTTAAATTGTGTTGATAGGCCAAGTAAAACCGGACTTATGATAAATAATGTATGGCACGCTTTTTCGTTAACATTACCGTCACGTTTGCTGCGCGTTTGGTGCAGGAAGAGATGGCCAAAACGGACTTCTCTCACGAAAGTGACGGCAAGCAGGAAAAGTTTGCGAGCGAAATAACATGTTCCTATTGGTGGAAAAAGGCACCACACCAGCCAATCACAAAATTACATGGCAAGACACGTGATTTGGTTGCAGGGGGACAGGCAGAAGTTGTGGAGGGACCGACAGTGACGGTGAGAGAGTTGAGAGATGTGTGTCACAATGAAAAAATAACTGTACAGTCAAACATGTCAAAAAAAAAATCAAAAATAGTCAGAATGGCCAATTATACCCTGGACTGCATAAAATCCCAGTAACACACCCAATCAAAACTCTCTATAATCCAAATTGAAACATATTTCTTGGTCCACATTTAAATTCATTAAGCTATTTATTACCAACACCCCTATGAGGTAGGCAGATTCTGCTCTCTGGTAGGCCTATTCTGGTTATGTGTGTGTGTGTGTGTTTGTGTGTGATACACCTGATGACACAAAAAGGAAGAAATGTATCTATATACATTGTACAACTAGGAGAATATAGCTGTTGTTTATTTTTGCAAATAAAAGTTTGTAATTAACCACTTTATTCTTTTAGTGCATGCGGGTTGGGGGGACCTGGCTTGTCTTGGACACAGGCAAGGGGGCTTCAAGGTAAAAAGGTTGGGAACCACTGGCATAGCGGACCGAAGTGGAGTTAACTAGTTAGCCAATTTCCAGCTGACTTCACCATACTCGTCGGCAACTGTAAATACTATCAAACCGCGGCGACACTTAACGGTGGTTCGGGTGCAGTTGCTGGGTCCGGTATGGTTGGGACTGATCCTTTTACAAGGGTCAGTGCCGAGGCAAAACCAGCTTTGTACTGACACTTGTTACTGAAGCAGTCCAATGCTGTCTCACCACTGGACACACTGAACTTCACCTCGGGGATGAACGCCCCCGTCTCAGATATCTCCTATCACTGCGCAGAGGAGACGGGTAATGATTCCTTTCGTTACGTAACGAATGGAGCAGAATCTGAACAGCCTGTAGGAGCGCCGTGTTACCAGTGGGTGGGCTGCAGAGACCATGCAGGAATCGCTTGTTTTCCTCATTCTGGGAGTTGGCAGGCTCAGGGAGGACCAGCTTATATATGTAGAGAGCAGAGACAACGTGTTTTTATGATATGGGACATTTCACCAACTCCTTTAACCCTAATCCTACAGATATAACACCACAGACATTACATTCAGTATCATCCTCAGACCTTGAAAATGAAAAGTTATCAAAAGATTTTGCCTACGTGGTACCTGGTGGCCGTGGTGGTGCCCTCCATTTTGCTGCTTCACCATGAAGCATCAAGATCTTATAACTTCAACATACAATTTCCCATCTACACCAAATTGCTCACACATGTAAAGGCTGTCGCCAGGGGCAGACTGGCCATCTGTGTGTTCTGGAGAATCACAGAACGGCAGGTACTCCAGGACGGCCGGCGGCCGCCACGCAGTCATCACCAGTTTTTTTGTTTGTTTGTTTGTTTTCTGCTAATCTACTGTTTCAAACTCCAGTTCGGTAGATGGCAGAAGAAGAAGAAGGAGAAGAAGAAGTATCAGCAGCAAAGACGATAATTGAGTATCTTTGGTAGTTGTAGTGAAGCACTTATATGGAAAAAATACAGATAACATCGGTAAAAAACGCAAAGAAAAGGGTGGGGCTGAGAAAGCGAGGGAAAAAATGCGACATTTTTATATATATACTGTATATATTATCTTAAATATAATATTTTTCAAGGAAATAGATACTTTTATTCTGCACCTTTCTACAAGCTCTTTAGATGTATTATTTTAAGATTAAACTGATTAACCCACTTTTAACTACTACTTAGTAGTAAACACTTAATACTACTTCAAAGGTACACTGTAGTACATCTTGAAATGAATGAACAAAATGAATTAAAGTGCACTGTTTAGAAGGCTACTGAAATACACCTGTAATGAAGTGAAATTAAAGTAAACTTCAAGAAAGCATAAAGGGCATGAACATAAGTTACTACTACACTAAATTACTACTTTAAGAATTTGCGATTTAGTATAATTAGCCTAAGTCTAATAGCCTAGAAGAGTGAGTGCACTTACAAATTACATTCAAATGTAACTTTTGATACATTTTCAGTGTATTGTTAAAATGATTATTTTAAGCATACATTTTAAAATGTACAACAAAAATTTTGAGAGTTCAAGTAAGTGCACTTTAAAAATGACAAATAACTTTTACTAGATTATCTAAATTATCTAGATAACTAGATTATCCTGTAATATATTCCTAGAAAGTGTGCTAATGATGTTGGTGCTTTTCATATATTATCATATAATTATCATCATATATTTACAGTTCTGTTTAGTATATTTGCAGTATACTTTAGAAAGAATTTGAAGATATATATAACATTGATTCAAGTATTTTTTATCACAAGGGTGAACTGTGTTTCTTTCCTAGAGTCTTTGATATCAATACAACAGTTCATCTCTGACAAACTGCGATTTTGAGGTAAAATCAAGCTGTCATGTTCTTTAGTCTGTGGCCCAACAAGAAACGTAGGTCCCCAACTAACTGACACTGACTCATGTGTTAGTTACGTTTTGTCATAGGTTTTGTCATTAATAACATCATGATTGCATCAAACATGCAATTTAGATAAATTAGATGTATACACTTTAAAATAGCTTTTTTAGAGGCCCTATTTGTTATTCCCAGCCACCTGCTTCAAGTGTTGGCGAGACTTAAACTACATGTAGTTGAACTACATAGCATAGCATAACTACAATTTGCTGTAACTTGCTGGTAGTTGAATTACATTCATATTTTGTGCTGTGTCAAGTATTTCTACTACTTTTGGGTCATTTTTTGAAGTTTAACTACTCAATTAACAAACTAGAATTTTGGCCAATAACATGATTTTTTTTTTTTTATGAAAAAAAGACCTATTTAATATACATTTTATTTTATTTTTCTTTGAAAAAAGGCATGAAACATGTCATGACATGCTAAGCCAATGCTGCCTCTGATTGGCTTGCCCTGGCAGCATTCAACTGCTTCACAGAGTGGATGGGTCTTTGTGCCAAGGAAGGCAGAGTTCATATGCTCCTAAAAAGACAAAGGTGTGGCAGGGCAGTTAGTTAAGTTTAGACACATTGTTTTTAATAGTACATGTCTGTACTGTGTTTATTCTACAGTGTGAACAGTGATGTTGTCATGGCTCGGGCTGCCCTGATTTATTCGGGGATGTATTTTTGTGTGCACCTTGCTCCTTTCCCCTTGTTTTACCTGCAGTGTTGGAGAGCGGCGGGAGGCGGAGCTGACCCACTTAGTCAAGTGCAGCGAGGCACACCTGGTTCCCATCTCCACCTAATCATCTACTCTATAAGAAGCCGGCTCTGACTCAACTCCTGTGCCAGATAATTCCGTCTCATCGGTAGAGCCAGTCGCCAGCGTTCTCTGCTTCCCGGTATTGTTCTCTAGTGTGCCAAGAGATTTGGTCTTGACTTCGTTTTTGTGTTTCCTTGCCAGCTCGGTGCCTCGCTGCCTTGTTTTCCCCCCGCGAACCTGCCTCCAGCCTCCAGCCGCCTGCCGACGCGGACCCCCTTTGTTGAACCTGACTTCAGCCGCCGCGGACTCCCTTTGTTACACCTGTCGCCTGCCGCCTGCCATTTGCAGCCGCGGACACCTTCTGTTGAACATTTTTGACTTTTGTTAATAAACCTTTTGTGTTCACTCTCCCAGTCTGCCGCTTTTGGGTCCACCTCCTTCACTCAGCCGTAACAGATGTGATCAGGCTAATATACTGTATGTATAGTGTGAACATCATAGTGGTGCTGTCCTCTGTATGTATAGTTTGTTTGTATTTACTAACTAAATGTAAAACATGAAGTGATATTTTAACAATTTATTTAAACATCATTTATGTCTTTATTTTTATATATATTTTTTTGGCCTTTATCGGCTTTATTGATAGAACAGCTGAAGGTACGACAGGAAACAGGATGAGAGAGAGGGGGAGTCACACGCGGCGAAGGGCTCCCAGCCGGGACTTGAACCCAGGGCCGCCGCAGCGAGGAACAAGCCTCTGTATATGGGACACCTTCTCTACCAACTGAGCTAAACAGCGCCCCATCATTTATATCTTTCTATTAACTTTTGATAGTAGTAACTTATGTAAAGTTTTCTATCGTCAAACTTAACATAATGTTGCTCTTAAAATAATGATTTGAAATCTTAGATGACTGTGAAAACGATCAATATATACCCATGATGCTAACAAAAAGTCAAGATGCATGCAGATGCGCTATGGATTGTTTAATTACAATAGAGCGTCACCTTTTGGAGCCATGCTCGCTTTCTTCCTGTTTAATGCTCACATGACAACTTCCTGTTTCATGTCACAGGTCACATCTGTTAATAGTCCCTGTTACTCTTAAAATTACTGCAATGTAATACAAAAAAGGATAAAGAAATGCTTTCAAAAATAGAAATAATGCTTTTAACATTATTGTCTTATTTGAAACACAGCAATGGTGTTTTACATGTTTTTTGTAAAGCCCTCTGCACATGTTATCTGATTAGTAAGATCTTTAATTTTGATATAACAGACAGGATTTATTCATTATTTTACTCAGTTGATGTCAGTACTCATAATACATACACCAAAGTGCCATCTGCCCTCTTTCAGGAGGAAAGTAAGGAACAGTTGTGTACGAAACTAATGATTCTATATTGTCACATAGTGGACTGCAGAGGAAATCAGACAGCCACATGGTTTTCACAGGGCACACACTTTACAAACTTACAACTGACTGAGCTTTTCAGCCACCTCAGACTTACTTGTCACTATCACTGGGTCCAATGCTTGATTCAGAAACAGGATCAACAGGATCTGCAGGCCTGGTCATTATTTCATGATGTATAGCAAAGTTACATTACAGTCCCATAACCATAATGCAAAGTCGTTACTACATAATGAATGGAGGAAAATATTTGGTCTACTACTTGGTCCGTACAATCGCAATTTACAGTCATCTGTTATAAATAAAGGCAAACAATAACTGCCAGAAGAGCAAGAATACAGCCGGTATTAAGTAATAAAAGGACTATCTTATGATCTACATGTGTAGCGTGTACATTATTTTGCTCAGCTTAAGAAATGCCATAGTACCCAGAAAACAGTCACATCATGCTGACTGTTACAGTTTGTGTTGTCATGTGTTAACTAAAGATATGTTTCAGTAAACACACAGTGTTAGATGTTACTAACCAGTCCAAAGAAACATTGTGAGTTCAACTCTTCTTGCTCATAGCTGTCTCCACTGTTAGAAAGTCCCAACAATTTGTACTCCAGTTTGGCTTCTCCTACATCTCTTCTTTTCTCTGCTGCGGAGATCTTAACTTTTCTGGAGCTGTTGTTTGAGATGATGATTTTTATGGAGCCTCTGCATCTTTGTGTTTACTGTTTAATGTCCATCTTGCAAAGGTAATTATCCAGTCTTTGAATACAACAAATGCTTGCAACTGCTGCCTTGTTTGAAGATACATTTTAAGAACAATGTGTGCACACTGTAAATTGTCCAGGTGCTGTACTACTCTCACAGTTGTGTTTGGCCTTTTTGTTCCGTCAACTTCACGCTACAAATTAACAATTAGAAAATCAATTTTTGGCAATTGTGAGATTCTGAATCATAGGACATCGGAATCTCCATTCTAATGTGAATAGATTGTTTTACCCACCCCTAGCGGCAGGCCTTACATATATCTTTTTTAAAAAAATGCTCAGCATCAGCATCTGTTGAGAGCTTGGCAAACCTCTTCCTGTTCAGAGGTCAGATGGTCACCACATTTAATATTGACTCATATTGTAACTATGTAATGTTGACAGGAAGCCATGGATTTATACAAAGTCAGTGCCGGTCCTGAGTATTTTGGTGCCCTAGGCAAGATCTTAGCCAGCACCCCCTTGCATCGCAGGCAATTTCGCAATCAGTGTTCATACACTCACACAGAAACTGCATATATGTATTCAAGATTTTATTTCTTTTGAGTCAAAAATATCACACCATATAAAAACTGAAGAAAGAAACAAGTGATAAAAATACAATATAAATAAGGCATTGTGCAAACATATTATCTCTCAACCTCAGCAAGTGCCATCTCTCTCTTATCTATTATCAGCCGCTTTGCAAGACGACCTCCTACTCCTTCCATGTTGCCATGTGGGCCGGCTCTGTACTAAGTGTTGTATCTAGAATTACCATGACCTGGATGACTGAGAACTTTCATCAACATGGGTTAATACATTCTAGAAAAAAAAGGAAGAAAATCAGAAAGAAAGAAAGAAAGAAAGAAAGGTGTTGATTTTCAGTCCATAAACTTTACAGCAACATGAGTTTGTCTCATCCTTGAAAAAATATTTAAACGGATTAAAGGTGACAATGAGTTTACCTGTCTTATTTGCTGTATTTGGGATACAGCAGATATGAGCTGGCAGAAAAAGGATCACAGTCTGATATATTATGACATGGGAATGAATGTTTTTGATGGTAGGCTTAGTCATACGAAACAGAACAGACCTATACCTTCAATAATGTAACATGTAATGACATGACAAGACAAACATCTCCTTTTTATTTTAGTCCACAGAACACGGAATGCATGGTGTGATTCAAGAATGTAAATTAAAGTGTGCTCGTGGGTTAGGCTTCATCGTTTCAGTCACACAGAGACTGAACAAAGAACTTATAGGCCTGGCTATATCAAACACACACAGAGCCTATATTAATATGTCATGTTGGTATGGCTGGGTTCTTAAAAAAAACAACCGTAAACCCTTCACTTTGGCCAGCAACGTGAATTGTAATGTGTTACATGATGTAACTGTAGTGATATATTACTGAAATTATTATTAGTAATGTGTTTTATAATATGTCATCGCTAAAAGAAACATATTACTGTAACACATTGCTTTTGTAATGAGTAACCCCGAACAATGCATGCTGTAAAATGTTGAGGATGTATGTGTACTGTAATATGTTATCCTGTGTAACTGCTTTTGCTTTGTAGGATATAGAAAAGCCCCTAGTTAAACTCTCTTGGTCACCTGTATATTATGTTGCTCTATGTTATTAACAAAAGTAATGTGTCATTATATATAGGCTTAAATATTGTAAAGTTAAATTATAGCTCAAAATTATTAGTATTAATATGGTGCTAATAACTTTCTTCAAAAAACTTATAATAAATCATCCAGCTAGGAACAGCCTAGTCCACTTAACAATATCAATAACTGCTCTTGTTGCACAAGACAGATATTAACACACATTAATTAATGGCGAATAATTAACCCCTTCAGACCCTGTGTCCATTGGAATGGACATGACATATTTCTGTCTCTAAACCAATGAATACTCTGTCATTGAATGATGTCAGCAATGCTGGTTACCTATTGGATCCTAATTATCCAATCATAATCATGTCATGACTTTGAGCACGCTCAGAGAGAGTGACAGACATCGGACAAGACAAGCATGGCAGAGCCAGTGCAGAGAGGGAAGAGTAAGTGCCCATTTTCAATCCAAAATATAAAGTTATGTTCATGCTGGCCACACAAATTTGCTGTCCGTATAATTTTAACTGTTGCAAGTGATAATGTTTGAAGTTATTTTGAACATATATCATATCATTAATGTATAGGATTTTTTCAAAGTCAGGAGTTGGGTGGGTTTAGCTAACACTCACATGTTTAGTGTCAGTATATAAAGAAACAAAATACCTGTAAGCTCTTCATAGGTAAAGTATGGCATTTTGGGCTCCCAAGAGAGCAGTTTATCATGTTTTAACCAGCCATGGGGGCAGTTTAGTGTGTTTTGCCAATCACAAGGGCACTTTAGCACGCATTTTGGCTCCCAAGAGGGCACTTTAGCTGCGTTTTGGCTCCCAAGACGGCACTTTAGCGCACGTTTTTTAACAATTGGGCCCCATGCACACCACTGAGTGACAGAGGAGGACAGAGGAGGACTCATCGAAAATGAGAATATACACTACCAGTCAAAAGTTTGGAAACACCTTCTCATTTAATGTTTTTTCTTTATTTTCACGACTATTTACATTGTAGATTCTCACTGAAGGCACAAGGCAAAACTATGAATGAACACATATGGGATTATGTAGCTAACAAAAAAGTGTTGTGCAGAAGTCAGGTTGGTACACAGCTGACAGCCCTATTTGACAACTGTTAGAATTCATATTATGGCAAGAACCAATCAGCTAAATAAATAGAAATGGCAGTCCATCATTACTTTACGAACTGAAGGTCAGTCAGTCCGGAAAATTGCAAAAACTTTGAATGTGTCCTCAAGTGCAGTCGCAAAAAACATCAAGCGCTACGACGAAACTGGTTCACATGAGGACCGCCCCAGGAAAGGAAGACCAAGAGTCACCTCTGCTGCTGAGGATAAGTTCATCCGAGTCACCAGGTTCAGAAATTGCAAGTTAACAGACTGTTGGAAAACCATTTCAGGTGACTACATCATGAAACTCATCGAGAGAATGCCAAGAGTGTGCAAAGCAGTAATCAAAGCAAAGGGTGGCTACTTTGAAGAATCTAAAATATTAAATTATTTCACACTTTTTTGTTTACTACAAAATTCCATATGTGTTCAATCATAGGTTTGATGCCTTCAGTGAGAATCTATAATGTAAATAGTCATGAAAACAAAGAAAAACCATTAAATGAGAAGGTTTGTCCAAACTTTTGACTGGTAGTGTATGAAAAGATCAAGTTCAAGTTCCAGTTCCATTCCAAGTTAACGTTCTATCAGTTCATACTATAAAAAGTATGGTTATATGTTGGAATTTCCAGTCATTTCTTTCAGGTAATCTTATCTACAGTCATACATCTATTGTGTTCATGTGTTCATGTACATGTTTTCACAAGTCATTTCTGGTTTTCCTTACCTCACTGCTGTTCCCTACCCACGCAGTGATACACCTATTGTAGTGTAAAATAACCATAGTAAGTAGATAGTGGTCAGTATAAAATAACCACAGTTAGTAAATAGTGACTAATGGTAACTGATAATGTTATAATGATAAAAGTAAGAAACAAAGGGTAACAAGTGTGAAAGAGTTGCTGAAACATACTACTGGGCACCAGCTGACTGAAAAGTGCATCTACTGTTTAAAGCTGCTATAGTCAGATGATGTCAAGTGTGAAAATGTAACCACAAATCTAAGAATAACCTCATATAATCAAATATGTAACACTTTCATTATGTTTAAAAATGCAGTGCCAAGAGTGGTCAGATATAATGGGATATATGAAGGAGGGGAGTGAATTATCAAAAACCTGAAGGCCTCAAGGCCAGAGTTTCTAAGAGCCGGTGATAGCGGCACAGAGCAAGCCCCAATGTAAAAAAACAAAGGGTCGACATGCAGTTCTGCACGTACGCCTATCTCCGCGCAAGCGCAGAAGGTAATACAGGCTTTTTCCACTAGAGTACGGGGTTTTTCCACTAGAGGTACGGGGATTTTCCATAAGAAATATGGTATTTTTCCATCGAGAAATAACAGTGTCAGCAGAAATTAAGCAGAATAATGATTGGTTGAGGCCATGTTGTCCGAACGGACACACCCACTTTTCTGTGTTTAAAAGAGGATGTTCGGGGCTTTGAGCCTCGGGTCAGTTTGGTTTTTTCACGGATATTGTCTGTGTCTGATCCCGCTCTTTTTTGCTGGCAAATAAAGTTCTATTGCACTCAGCCTTGAGGACTCCTGGTGACTTTTTGATCTTTGAAATCTTTTGGACCAACCGAGAAAAGAGAAGTCTTTTTACGACATTTTGGCGACCACGAAGGGACTGGAATCGAGCTGACTAAGAGGGTCTGCCTTAAGGGTGGAAGGATCAACCTGCATCCCAGCACCAAGATCACCAAAAAGTCAAAGGTAAGCAGAGCCTTTAATATCTGCCAATTTGAATTGGTGACTGAATGCAGGTGTGATTTCCGCCCAAAAGGTAAAGCCCATAACCTCACCAGTTTCGAACCTAATCAGAATACTACAATTAACAACTAAAATACGTCACCTAAGGAAAAAGTCAAGACTGGGTGCACTTTATGTATTGTGTGTCTTGTATGTCACTGTGTTCATGTTTGTATGTATGTAAGAGGGCATTACTAAATGGCGCGGAATAAGAATGAATGATACAGAGTATTGGGATAGAGTAATATTAAATGTGTGTGTTGCATGTTGGCTTAATGCAACCGGGGTGTTTGCGGGAGGATTGATTTGGATGACAATTAAAGCACAGAAGCTATCTAACTAGGAGGATAAGGCCGGAGCTAAACAAGGTCAGCTGTTGCAGCTGTGTGAAGGTAATGAGCAGGCCGTGTGAAAGACAGAGAAAGAGAGTGTGTGTGTAACCGAGGTGTAGTGCTATGGAAGATTAAAAGCTGCCGCCTGAACATTGGAAAAAAAAAAAAAAAAAAAAAGAGGAGAGAGAGAGTGTTTCCAAATCAAAATTAAACAAAGCGGGTGTGTGTAAGACAGAGAAAGAAGGGAGAAACCGTGATCTGAGGAGTGCGTGTGTGTAACCGGAGCGTAGTGATATCAAAAGTTAAAGCTGTTGGCCTGAATTTTGGAGAAAAGTGTTTTTGAAATAAGATTGTGATCGAGGCGGGTGTGTGAAAGACGAAAAAGAAAAGGAAAGAGCCCTGATGTGGGGAGTGTGTGTGTAACTGGGGTGTAGTGATATGGAAGGTTAAAGCTGTCCCTAATGTTGGAAAAAATAAAATTAGATGAAGCGGGTTTGTATCATTCGATATTAAGAGCACATAGTAGTTGTGAAATGTCATTACAAACAAGGCATGTTTTGTTGTATGTTCCATAATGTTTGTCAAAGTGTGAACTGGGAGATAAAAAGCAGTGGGCTTTAGTGTGTCACAAGTGTGTGACTTAAGAAGAATAAGCGCTGTGGATACCGCTTGCGGCTTCGGTGACAAGAGGTCAACTGCGGAGCAAGGTCTGTACGGGCAGCTGGCTTAAGGATAAGCGCTGTGGCTACCGCTTGCGATTTCGGTGACAAGAGGTCAACCAAATAGCAAGGTCTGTACGGGCAGCTGGCTTAAGGATAAGCGCTGTGGCTACCGCTTGCGATTTTGGTGACAAGTGGTCAACCGAATAGCAAGGTCTGTACGGGCAGCTGGCTTAATAAAGCGCCAGAGTTGAGCGCTGTCACAAGAGTGTGACCAGAGTGCACTAAGATCGCTTCAGCGGCGATCAACAGGGAGAAGTTGTGTGTGTGAGCGAGCCAAAACGTCTAGATAAAAAACCAAAGCAAAAAACAAACCTGCACTCACAGAGCTGAGTGATAGAGAAGAAACTCAAGATCCTTTTATTCTTTTTTTTTTCTTTTTCAGTCAGATGTGAATAGAACGAAAATTGGTTTTAGAATTAAAAGCGCTGTTTGTTGAGAGTAAAAGCACATTGTATAATAAGAACATGAGTACATTGTGTGTTTAAAAGTGCATATGTATTTTAACAATAACATCATAAGCTAAGTACATTATGGTGCACTGTATGTAATAATAATAATAATAATAATAGTAATGATCATATAAGCACACTGTGGGCTTGAAGTATAAACACAGTAGAGTGTTTAGAGAGCAAGCATCAAATCAGTGTTGTGACAATAATAATAACAGTATGATTAATTATAATAATATTAATACAAAATATTGTTGATATTATTAGATAATAATAAACAATAATAATGGTATTAATAATAATAATACAAGTATTAATAGTTCTTAATTAATTAATATAATAATAACAATAATAACAAATCATAATTCGATAATAATAACAATAATAATAATAACAATAATAATAATAATAAATATAAGAGAAGTGTAATACAAATCATTGATAATCATAGTCAAAATAGAATAACATAAATGATAATAAGTTATGTGGCTTAGGATAAAGTGGTGGGTGATAACACAGATACAAGCATAAAAATGAAAATAAAAATGAAATAATAACTAATGACTATTACGCCACTGAAGAGGACATAGAAACTCAAGGTGTCGGAACTCATTTTTGGTTTGAACAAACATATTTTGATAAGGAGGGAATTGGACATTAGCAAACTGAACAAGAAATTAGTCAAAAGGTGTGGCATTTGACTGAAGTTGGTAATACGTACTTTTTCAGTAATCAATGTGCTGTAAAGAATATGATCAGGATGTAAGAGGAGGAGGACAGACTCCCCTTTTGGTGTGTCAGAAAGTCATATGAGGGGCAATTATCTCTACATGAGGGGTTACAGGAAGGTAGATAAGATGACATTTACTGTCCTAGTAAAGCATTAGGGGGTCATTGTTTTGGGAAGGAGTAAGACACGAAGTGTCTTAAAAGTATGTGACCTCCACTCTGTTGTATTTAAGCCAGTAATATTTGGAGGACTGGAGAGAACAGTCTGGACCTTCCCTACATGCAGCATGCATTAAAGAGATCTGATTCATCACTCTTCGGAGAATTAACAACTCTCCAGCCCACAGAAGAGTTCTAGATAATCCTTATAGATGAGTAAGAAATTGAATAGGAGTGATCTGTGCAAAACCTGGTAACAGGTAACATAATAACATAATAGCATATAATAGAATATAATAATAATATGATCCAATATGAGATACTGTAATAATATGTTACAGTTTAGTATTATATGAGGCCCCACTACAATAAAATGGGCGTATGAGTGAAAATATATATACAAAATAAGTCTAAACAATAAACTTTGTGGTGACATTCAGTGACTAGTATACAGCCTGTATACTACAGGGGTGCGTTGCTCGGAACGAATGTGTCATACAAACCACCTGGCTGAATAAGTTACCCAAAGTTAGTGTCGGCTTGATGAGGTCCAACCATACGCTTGTATGGGAAGATCAGAGTGAGCCCATTGGAAGTTTAAGCACATCTGTCCCAGTAAGTCAGTTGAAAACATGAGGAACAAACCGGGAAATTATCTGATCCTCTGCTGAAATAATGGCAGACAAATGGGGAAATAATGTGGTTGAGGATGCTCAACTTTGGCACCATGTCACCCATGGGGTGTTCCAGTGAAAGGCACATTAAGCACAGAATGTTTAAGATGGTGTAGAGTATGTTAGAAGAAAAGGTAAAAGGAAAGTAGCTAAGAAAAGGATAGACTGACAAGTTTTTCAGAATCAGTATTGGGATTGAAACAATAATGGGAAAAGAGAGTTTGAATAAGAAAAAGAAGGAGAAACAAGAATGTAGGGCCAGAATTAGGAATAGACCTCCTCCATGCTTTCTCCACACCTACAACCCTTCCTTCAACAACACCTTCTCCACATGAGGTCAGGCATCCCAGGATAGCTCCAGGAAGGAGAACCAGTACACCCTGACTTTTCAGCCCTCTTTTCATCTCCTAAGAGGAGTCACAAATTAACCTTGCTTCTCCCAAAAAGGAAAAAGAAAAAGAAGAAGCCTTTTTCTCCACAAGCAGCTTCTATTGACTACTGGTTGCGGAGTCGAGCTCACCGAGGGGATGATGTTCCCTAACTCCATGCCGAGGCAAACATGGAAGCAGGCTGTCATTGAGATCCAGAGGTGTTTTGTACACAGGCCATGTCAGCTAACAAATTGAAGGAGGTTACAGAGGAACCACCTGACACAAAGACTGGAGATGAGTGGGCCACAGAGTCCTGTACAGAGATGGCAGTCTCAACTGAACAACCAGAGGAAAAAGAGACTTGGTCCACACCGAATCATCAAGGAACGTGCAACAGCATTGACCAGAAGACCGATGCTGCAGAGGGAAGGTTATGGGAGCCCTGAGCTTAATCAGCAAGAAGGAAGTGATCCAGAGGAATCCTGACCACATGCACCACCTAAAGGTGTCTGTTCAATTTCCAGGATTCAACCTTGACAAAGCCAAAGGAGACAGCAGAGGTCAGAGGTCAGAGCTTTGAGTAGTACATAGAAAAGAGCACAATTAGACACAAATAATGATGAGACACACATACACACTCACACACACACACACATACACAAGCTTACACACAAAGAGGGAAACACCGTGTAGAAACACAGGTCTCTAAGCAAGTTTGATTTTTTTTTATTTAGAAGATGCAAATTCTCTTATCATCCAGTCAAAATCAACTTTTAGACTAGGTAAAAGAAAATATACACTCAGTCCTAGGGCTATTGAAGTTATTGCTTCTATCATTTAGTCTAACATGAATTAAGGTGCCATTGTTGACTCCCTTACTTCACCATGTACCTCCCCCATCTTGCCTGAAGAGAAACCAAAAGGGGGGTGGAGATCATTAAGATACTTTTGGATCATAAGAGAAGCTGTTCAACATCCAATAAATGTTGTAACACTAATGTAAAAAGACTGTGGGTTTTTAGTAATTGATTGAAGTAATGCATATTCTAGCATTCCTGTTCATCCTGACTCGCGGTTCAGGGTTGCTTTCACTATCAATGGTAAACTTTGTTCATGGATGTGGATGCCATGGAGTTTTCTTCTCCAATCCAACTTTGGTCCAGAACTGTGAATGAAAACAGATATCCTTACTGGATTAAGCAGGCTATTGTTGTCCATGGATTAAGCATTTTTTATTTATTTTCTGTTTAGTTTTTTTGTTTTTTTGTTTTTTCATTCTCTTATTTAGGCCTCCCAGACCATAGATATGCATTAAAGATGAAATTTTTTTTAAATAAGACACATTTCTGAAATGGGGTGGTTTATTTAAAAAAAAAAAAAAAACCTTACTTAGCCCCATGGCGGCAAATAGTGATTAATAGATCATTAATTAAAACAACTTTACAACACGGAGAGTGCTATAGTGAAATTGTCAAAGGGCTATAGCAGCTACCAAAGAGTTATCACCATAGCTGATATAATTATGTGTCCTCTAACTGTTCATGTTCTGCATGCTGCCTCATTTAGCCTAGATAGGTAAATAAATAAATAAATAACTAAATAAATAAATAATTGAACATGTTGAAGAGAGGGTGGGGTTTGCCAACGTTGAAGTAACCTTTAACATACTACAGCACCAAGTTAGATAACATTTTAGGCTGGTCTGCCTCCCTGTTGCCAGGGACTTGCAGCAGCAGCTTTTGCTTTTAGCCTCAACAATGACTGTGGGACACCAAACCATCCTGTATACACCCCCATCGGATACATGCCCTCCTCACCAACACAAGCCAGGAAAACAGGTTATGAAGTTGTGCTCACAGCACCAGAACTGAACATCCAGCGTTGCAATACAGTTAATCCTGCAAAACGGATGATGATACCAATAGATAGAATGCCACATGACTGCCTTCAGGCCACAAATGTGTTTCTGAAACCACGTGAAGATATGCATAATCAACCAATAACAGCTGATCTTACTCTGTTCGTAGATGGGTCCTGCTTCAGAGATGCACCAGGCAACCATGCAGGTTATGCAATTGTACAAGTTGCTGCCAGTTGATACCTTTACCACAGTCCAAATGATCAAGCTTGACTATCCATGCTCAGCACAGCTCGCAGAAATCAAGGCTTTAACTGCAGCATGCAAATTGGCGGAAGGCAAACGGTTAAATGTATACACGGACTCACAGTATGCATACACAGTGTGCCATATACACGGAAATATCTGGAAACAAAGAGGTTTCCTCAGAGCGGATGGCACACCAGTAACGCATGGGGAAGCCATCTTAAGACTGCTCGAAGCCATTCATTTACCATGCGCATTAGCTATTATCAAGTGTGCGGCACACCAAAAGAGCAGTTCCCTAATAGCCAAAGGCAATAACCTGGCCGATGAGGCAGCTAAACAAGCCGCAACCATGTGTCGGACCATTGTTGGTAGCCGAAGACTGTGAACCACTCACCACTTTATCATCTTTAATAGCAGCCCAGAACATGGCTGGCATATACGAACAATCAGTATGGTTGAAACGTGGCGCTACTAAAACCACTCAAGAGGGCCCCCATAAAGGGTTATGGCGTAGCGTACATGGACACTTTGTGCTGCCCACAGCTCTGCTAAAAATCGCCATTAGTGATGCGCATGGCTCTGACCATTGCGCAAGGGGGGAGGTGATCAGGAGGCTTCAAACTGTTTGGTGGGCACCATTTTTGGCAAGTACAGTAGATAAAACTTTAGTAGAATGCGACATTTGTGCGCACCATAATGTGAGGAAAGCATTTTCAGCACCAATTGCACACATCCCACCACCTAGTGGACCATTTCGCCATCTGATGATGGACCACATAGACATGACAGAGCGAGTGAGAGGATTCAGATATATTCTGGTTGTTGTTGACAGGTTCAGCAGATGGGTTGAAGCAGTCCCAACAAAGGGCCCAGATTGCAGATCAGCTGCAAAATTCCAATGTAGAGAAGTCTTCCCGCGGTTTGGTTTGCCGGATTGCATAAGTTCTGGTAACAGACCGTCTTTCGTTGCAGATATGATGAAAGTGGCAATGAAAATGTTGGGAATCAAACAGAAGTTTGGGTGTGTATATCATCCACAGTCACAAGGTGTGGTAGAACGCGCTAATGGAACATTGAAAGCGAAGCTGGCCAAAATCATGGCAGACAGCAAATACAAGTTTAAGTGGGTGGATGCTCTGCCACTAGCGCTTATGTCTATGCGAACACAAGCTAACAGACAAACACACCTAACACCACATGAAATGATGACAGGGAGACCGATGCCGGTCCCCTATTTTAGAGGTCCCTATAATGGACCGCCACTTGAGCAGTGTGAAAAAGAACTAACAAATTACCTGCAACATCTAACGCAAATACACAAAGTTATATTTCAACAGGTGAAAAGCGCTACCGAGGAAAGAGACGCAGACATCCCAGATGCACAACAAAGAATCGTACCAGGAGACTGGGTCTATGTGAAGGTGTTCAAACGAAAGTGGGACCAGCCTCGACGACAAGGTCCTTTTAAAGTTACCCTAGCTACCCCAACCGCGCTCAAAGTTGAAGGTAAGAGCATTTGGTTCCATCTAAACCACTGCTGTCAAGCCAGAAAGCTAGCAAGAAAACAACGTGAACCAGAAAGGGATGGCAACACCGCCCAACTGGAAGATAGCCAGCCTTCAACACTGCAGGAAGAAAGCCAAGGGCAAGGCGACGCCTCCCCACATGCAGCAAGGCGATCACAGAGACTGATTGAGAGACAAAAAGGGACTATAGCAGCCCCACAAGTAGTGGATTATTAGCACCCAGGCTAAGTCAAGGCAACAGCCCAGCGAGTCAGGATAATGACACGACAGAAAGACCGGACACAACAGAGAGAGAGCAAGGGTCAAGCCCAGGGCAAGGACCAAGTTACAGACCAGAACTTAAAAGAGCAGAATTATCAGAAACAGTATCCCCAAATGTGGACCCACTCACAATTTATGAATAGGGCACAGATGAGTGAGAGAGAAATAAGCATTAGGAGGAAAAGGATAAGGAAGTGGACAGTAAGGGCACTCAGAGTGAAAGGATGGATATTAATATGTACCTTCTTGATTAATCTGGAACCAATGCAAAAAACAAAGCAGAAACAATGGAAGAGTAGTACATATGGTTTAGGCAAAGGGTTGAGCCTAAAACATCACAGCGCACTCCTGATGTACAAATATGACTTGGTGGAACTTGAGAAAAAGGGAACATGTTATGAGTGCTTTCCCCGAGACACCAAAGGGAGAGTAGATGTATACTCTTTTATCAACTCAGTAAGTAGAAAAGTACAGGAAACAAGCAGACAGGCCCTATATCCAGATAGGTGGAATAGAGTTTTGGCCAAAAAGACTACTCCAGTGGCACAGATGACTGGTGTTTTAAAGTAAAACCACTCTTTCATTGATTTCATCCAATCAGATAAATCATGTGGCCGGACCCTTCGTAGCCAAACTCAGGGCCAAGCCAGGATCTCCCAATCCAGCGCCCGCCACGACCAATACCAGAACCGCAATGGGGACCAAGCATGCCCCTCGGACCGATTAGGGGTGGTGACTGGGCATTCCACCCACTGGAGTCCAAGGCTTCTGGGACCAGGACCAACGAGGATGGCGAACAACTGGCAACCACCACCCATACTATCACCGGCTTGGGGACTCCAGATCAGCGGACTCTGTTGTAGCCCCAACACCAACACCCCAGTGGACCGGCCCATGACTGATATCACAATGCGAAATCCCACCCTGCATCGATTCTCATCCACCACTGATGCAGAGTGGCAGGTGCCACTCATAATGCACAGTGATATTCCCACTTCTGTCCGTGATATCCTGCGACCATAGAGGACTGATAGGGTTCTGTCCATTAACATGCTGCCACACTGACGGACTGTAAGAGGATGTCATAGCGTTACACTGAAAAGCGCACTAAGTCACGTTTGACAGCACCAAAAGAAGTACCACTATATTATGTATTTCTTGTTTGATGTTCACTGTGTGACCTTGTTTTCCGAGCACTAGATCAACAAACGTACAGCTATATTATGTACGTTATATTAAACACTGAAGCATTAAGCACTAAAAGTTTGAGACAGGTACTGAAATGTAAGTTGTGATGCTGAACTTGTGATGCTAAGCGCCAACTACTAGTTGGTATTCTTTTCCTGGGAACCTTAGTCCCAACAAGCAAAATATAAATGCCTAATGGTGCCTAGCACGTCCAATATTGGAGTATGGATCTGCATGTAAGCTTGAGCATGACGAGAACCATACCCACGGATGATGGCACAAAAGCAGACATTCCCAGAACCTCTGGTGATAGGTATGGCCATCAGCGCACTGATGGGATGGATCACTATGCCAGTAATGCATAGGTACCGAACCATCACATTGTGAGTGTTGATGTGACTACAAGTCACAAAGGGGGGAAATGTAGTGTAAAATAACCATAGTAAGTAGATAGTGGTCAGTATAAAATAACCACAGTTAGTAAATAGTGACTAATGGTAACTGATAATGTTATAATGATAAAAGTAGGAAACAAAGGGTAACAAGTGTGAAAGAGTTGCTGAAACATACTACTGGGCACCAGCTGACTGAAAAGTGCATCTACTGTTTAAAGCTGCTATAGTCAGATGATGTCAAGTGTGAAAATGTAACCACTAATCTAAGAATAACCTCATATAACCAAATATGTAACACTTTCATTATGTTTAAAAATGCAGTGCCAAGAGTGGTCAGATATAATGGGATATATCAAGGAGGGGAGTGAATTATCAAAAACCTGAAGGCCTCAAGGCCAGAGTTTCTAAGAGCCGGTGATAGTGGCACAGAGCAAGCCCCAATGTAAAAAAAACAAAGCGAGGCGAGGTGCAACTGGTCGACATGCAGTTCTGCACGTACGCCTATCTCCGCGCAAGCGCAGAAGGTAATACGGGCTTTTTCCACTAGAGTACGGGGTTTTTCCACTAGAGGTACGGGGATTTTCCATAAGAAATATGGTATTTTTCCATCGAGAAATAACAGTGTCAGCAGAAATTAAGCAGAATAATGATTGGTTGAGGCCATGTTGTCCGAACGGACACACCCACTTTTCTGTGTTTAAAAGAGGATGTTCGGGGCTTTGAGCCTCGGGTCAGTTTGGTTTTTTCACGGATATTGTCTGTGTCTGATCCCGCTCTTTTTTGCCGGCAAATAAAGTTCTATTGCACTCAGCCTTGAGGACCCCTGGTGACTTTTTGATCTTTGAAATCTTTTGGACCAACCGAGAAAAGAGAAGTCTTTTTACGACACTATCAAGTTCATTTGCACGTTCAAAACTGTACACAGACTCAAAACCATGCAAACGTCCAGTTCCAGATGTTTAGATCATATCTGATTGATTGCTATGTAGAAAAACTCAGCCTTATTTTTTTTAAAGTGTTTATGACATTTTACGCTCATCTCATCGTGGCGTCCATTGGAATGGACATGAAGAAATACTATTAAAAACATGAGTTACCAAAAAAAAATTTTTTCCACTTTGTTTTTATGTTGGAGAGGAGTCAGAATCAGTTAAAATATGTTTTTTTAGTAAAGCCTTGCAAAATTGAAATTCATTCTGTGTCATGATGTAGTTGAATATTATTCCTGTCCTACATGATTCAAGGAATGTTTGATAAAGTACACATTTATAATAAGCTCCTCTACACCATGTTTGTTTTGCAATGGATTGTGGGTAATTAAATCAGTGAAGTTTGTTGAAATCTGCAACACAAGCTAGATCTTTGGAAGTCTGTAGAAAGTTTGTTCTAGGCTTCCACTGGACTGGGTACATTGTGGGTTTGAGCAGCTTTCAGCATTGACTGACCTCTCACAAACTTATTTGTCTCATTTTACTGTATCATTGTCTTCTTTTGTTGTTAAATGGCTGTTTTTAGGCATATTACTGCAACTAACTGACTAGGAGTGTGGATCACAAGGGTGACACTCTTGCTCACTGACAAATGCTCTTGTTATCGTATGGCAGCCAGAAGTATTCGAAGTATGACTGCATATGTTTTATTAACATGATGAATACATGTGCTGTTATAACCTTAGATAAAAGACAATCATATGACAAAAACTCAAGATACTGACACACCATAATTTACATAATGATTTTATTGTCAACTTCCCTTAAGTTAGACTTTATACATGTGCACAGCACATACAGTGTAATATTTTATTAGGCCCGGTATAAAACTACAGGACAACTGATAAATGTAGTTGATAGAAAACTGTCATAAGACAGGACTCAGAATCATAGATTGTACAGTATCATCATCAGTTCACAGTGGAAAACTTTTTCCCTAAATACAGATGTCCAGATGTTTGGGATGCTGTTAGGCAGAATATTAAAATCAAATATCAAGTGTATCTTTGATCAGTGTACAGCAGCATTTCTCCACATGGTCAGCAGAGACTGTCAACCAGCACCCTGGTGTTAACCAGTTGGATGGTTTGAGCAGAAAGTGTGCTACACCAGTCACAGCTGACTTTAAGACCTATGCTGGTTTGGCTAAATAACCAAATGAGCAGCTGGAGTAGGGGGACGACCCTGGGTCAATGACTGCGGGCAGAAAGGTATTTTACTGTAAACATGATGCCCACCATGCAAAGCAGTGATACTGGAGAACACTGACCACAGCTGTGAGCACCAGACACACCAATATACCTGCATGCATCACTGCTGACCAGCTTGGAAAGGAGATTTAAACAGCCACACTGTAACACGAGATGTTACCGAACCAGCAGAGGGTGGCTTTTGCACTTATTCTGAAATGTATACAATGACATGTAACTCCCATTTGTGAGTCTGCATAACTTGGATCAGACTTGACATCCATACTGGTTTAAAAAAATTACAGCCTAAAGCCACCACAGTGACAGTTTGCATTCTTTTTCCTTGAGCTTTGTGTGACTAAATACCTAGTGTGTGCATACAGACAGGCTGGCCTCTACAATAATGCTAAACATTTCTACTGAAGGCACACTTGCTCAACAGAAAAAAACAGTACTATCCTAAACAAGGCTGGTTAAATGCATATATGCTATCATATGTGGAATGTTGAAACTGAGATTTCAAACCTCTTAGATAAAAAGACTGAATAAGAAAAAAGGAGAGTATAGCAAAGAAAAAAATGTAAAATTGTCATCACCTATCTCTCAGCAGACCCTTTTTTTGACCAGGGTTGTTGATGATTGGTAGGTTTATTCATCACTTGCACCAAAGCCAGCCAAACAAATGCACCATGCGCTTTCAGACATCAACTTCCAACCAGCAGTGTTGGTTTAAAACTGTCCTCCCGGAATACCAGCACCTTTAGTTACTTTGTGGTTATAATTACAAAAATGTAAAGAAAAATATAGGGTTACTGGCTCCAGCCTATAGTACAGTCAAACAGCTGTCCGTAAATATTTCTCCCATGATTATCCTTTCTAAAAGTACATCATAGGGTAAAGATAGTCGGAATGTGACAAGGCGCAACCAGGACAACATGGCCCCAGAGCTAGGCTGCAGTCAACTGCAGAGACTCACAGTGAGACAGAAAGGAGAAAAATACAAGATAGAAGGAGTCTGGGAGATATGTACACTAAACTGAACTAGTGCATCGAACAGCTTATTTTGTAGGAGGTTTACTAAAGCTTCAAAAGGGGTGTTGCATTTAGTAAGAAAGGGCACAGAAGGAATTGGAAATCAGTTGTACTGGAACTGCAACAAGGTTTGTATCCTCACCAAAATGTATTTGTGAGCTTATTTTATCTTGAGTGTGTTGTTATTCATCACTGCATGAGGAAATGACTGGAGGGGAAATTCACTTAGTAAATGACACTGATGTATAGGTTGGGAAATTCCTTTAAAATCCTGAAGGAGGATTGTGCCTGACTATAAAAACATTTACGGAATAGTTCAACATAAGTAGAAATATGCTTAATTGCTTTCATGCTTGAGCTAGATGTTCAGATTGATATCACTCTCATGTCTGTATTGTAAATACTGTATAAAGCTACAGCCAACAACTGGTTAGCTTGACTTGGCACTAGCTAGCCTACCAATATCAAGATTATGCACCCACTTTAGATAGGGTGAACACTTTTAGCTGAGCAATTACAGAAAGGCTTTCTGCTTAAAGAAAGGGTGTAAATAACATCTTTTCAAATCAACTTCGGATCTCGTGGCTTCTGTAGACTAGTTGTATGCAACCATTTAATGTGTTTTTGTTGCTTTTTGGGGGGTTGGGGTTATTACATTTTTAAACAATTGAGCAAATAATGACTGAACTTAATTTTTTAGATGAACTTTTCCTTTAAGCTAACTAACACTTTTTCTTCAGTCTTCACAACAATTGAAATATATAAATGAAGTATACTCATTGGAAGGATCAGGACAAGCATTTTATACTGATTCAACATGAGACATGACACCTGAGAGTGATGACCTGTTCATCTGTCACTGAACAAGAAAGAAAATAAGCATTATTCCAAGATGTCAAACTTGACATTAAATCCAAAAACATTTAAAGTAGTTCTAAAGCAAGACAATGCAACTTTTGCTGAACAGTAGACCTTGAAGCTACAAATGAAAATTACAGCAGTAAAATTTTAAAGGACTGTTATTGTGTGTTTTGGTGTAATGAATTCAGCCTTTCATTTGTAAGAGTAAGACTGTGATATTTCCTCTATCAAAAGTTAGATAGAGTTACTTTAGGTCAAGGCAAAGATGACTAGGTGATGACATTTTTCAGGAGAGATCAATTTTGGCACAAAACACGGAATATGGCAAATAACTGTTCAATTTGTACAAACCTCCCCATTCCAGAACAATCTTGCCCAACAATCTCTGCCATCTCCAGCAGAAAGACTGCCACAGTCAAGGCTATGGTTCCTCCATTGTATTTCAGTTCTTTGACCTTGCCTTTACATTCCCAAATTCTCCACTTATATAATGTCAAAGGGGATGCCTCTCTCTATCTGCAGTCTTATAGGTCTGACTGAGATTGACAGCAGGAAAGTTCAGAGTTCATCCCCCCTTGGTAGAGCTATAAACAGAGCTGTGGAGGTTGTGGGGGTTTTCTACTCCCCCCTCCTACTCTTCTCCCTGCCCCTCTCTCCCTGACAGTAAGATGATACTATTTTAATCAGACTCCAGTGCCACACAAAAGAATTGAAGCATTGGGCAAAAAGTGCCACTTTTCACACCAAAAACACTCGCGCCCTAGCTCTTGCACTTCATCTCTCTCTTAGGCTAAGACCTGTTTTAGTGAACATATAAATATATAAATATATATATATATATATATATATATATATATATATATATATATATATATATATATATATGTATATAAACAAAGTGTGTGTGTGTGTGTATATATATATATATGTATATATATATATATATATATTTATATATCTATATCTCCTCATCAGTGCAAAGAAAACCAACATCTGAAGACAGGATTTCATTCTGTAGCAGCAAATATCCGATAAATTAGAAAATTAAAATATAAATAACGTGTTTAGGATCTTGGCTCTTACTGACCCACAGTAAAAACACAAGCCTTCCTAAAAAATATAAGCTGTGAAACATGAATATATATATATATATATATATACATGCACACACACACACCTACACACACACACACACACCCCATCCACACAAAAGACCATATCAAATACGATACACTGGCATACATAAAGCATAAAAAAGAATAAAGTGCATCATAGTCTGGAGTCCCCCACCCCCCATCTCCATATTGAGGTGAAGTCTATTTTTGAGGCCACTAGATTCTTGGCAAGAAATGTGTCACCGTCATGGCAGGTGACACTCGGTTTCCTCTTTTTGTTTTGCCATTCTTACTCAGGCCAATGTACATCCTTGGGTAGACCACAGACTCATAGGCATTGTAGTTGTTGGCGAGAAGCTTTTCTCTGAACTTGCACTCGTTGTTGTAGTGTAACTGAAAGAGAAAAGAAGCAGATATTAGGATTATTTGAAAATGCTGATTGTTTGAATGCAGAGACAAAACAAAGATGCCAGCACATTTTTTCTTTTTTATTGGGGGAGTGGGGAGGAGTAGTCTGCATTGTTCATAGTGATTGCTATCAGACAATTGCTTTATTTCAGGGCTATTGTACAGGAGCTATTTTAGTCAGATATTTAAACAAAAATGAGATTGTGAAATGCTTATTGTTGTGAGTAAGACAGGATTCAGGATAACATGCTTTGATTGTGCTATTTTCTCTCTGTGAGTTGAGTAATAACATGTGACCTGGCTCTTTCTAACTTAACCTATTCATTTTTGGCTATTGCTTTATGTTTGTCTGGTGTTGTATACTTTACAGAACCAGTAAGGGCTGTTTGTCCACGTGGGATGCCCAAAATTGTAAATTCTGTTTCCTATAAATCAATTAGACTCCAGCAGGCCACAAAGTGTAATTTGGCATTTCATAATGATCCGATATAGCACTGTAGATATCTAATGTTTTGTGCCATTGCTTCACCAAAACATCCTTGATTCCCAGTCAATCGAGATGCTGTATGCTCATACGCCCTCTCTTGAACACCCAAACACACACATATGGCATTTTTACATATACATCTGCCAGCCTGGCTCTCCTTGGTTTGACTTGGTACAGCAGCCCAGCAAAACTGGGAATTGCATTTCTATCACAACAATTTCCATTTCCATCACTGCTAACAAAGTGGCTCAACTAATTCAGGTCCAACACCTTTCATTTCCATAACTTCTTAACAAAAAGCTCCCTGTTATTTGATCAATTAAAAAGTTTTTCTTTATGAAGCAGTATTACAGGAAATGTTGTGGTTTTAGCAGCAGTAACTAAACATGACTTCTGAAACAGCTGAAAGTGAACATGATGAAACAGTAAAACAAAGCAGATGTTTGAAAGTACAAACGGGATTAAAGAAACTAAAGAGATTCAGTTAGAAGCTACAAAAGTACTGAGAGTGGAACATACTGACTTTAACATCTTGCTCTCAGGTTTCCTGCATAGAAATGAAAGTATCAATTTGAAACACACACTTGTTTGAGGTAGAGATGAGTGATGTTACAGGTCTGCCGCAGCCTGCACAGCCCACTCGGAGGCAGTTCAGTTGTGGGTTGGCCCTATTTTCGAGCAGGTTTAATGTGTACACGCATTAATGTGCACATGCACGAAATGAAACTCCACCAGTAGCCTCAACCAGACAAGACATTGAGTATCTGGTCTTTCAATCAAGTTCATGTACTCTGAAGAAACTAGTTATTAATTGGTAACTAATCAGCAGGAAGCCGAGCCAAAGCTCAGGTCAGCAGGTTAAGGTTAGGGTCACAAGGTCTAACGAACCACGTGATAAACTTAAGTTCTAAAACATAACAGAAGCATATCACCTGAGTGAATGACAACTGATGCTGTAGCTAGCTACCGTTAGCTAATTAGCTAAGTTAGTGTGTCTGAACCAGGACCTCTGATCATACAGGGAGTCACCAAAGGTGACAAGGCCCAGCTCAACTGAATTTGACAGCCTGAGAGTGAACACAGCTATAAACCACACTGGGAGGCACAAAATAGTTCATAGACACCTTTGACAGCACACCAACACTGTAGTTTCCTCTAGAGTTGCACGATACCCACTGTACCCACGGTACCCCGCGGTGCCAAAACGGTTCCTACTATACTAGAAATTCTACACGACGGTACTACCGTGGATTACTATACTACCGGTGCCAGTTTCCACTACATAGCGGAATGCTACTCCCTTGTAAACAAATCCACACGCAACTACTGCAACCAAACTACACAGCTGCTGAATGATTAGCTGTTTGCCTGTTACTGGTGATGTCCGGGAATATGGCTGTTTCCGCACGCTGGGTCCGCCCGTCTGTTAGCTGATTGGCTGTTTGTGTGTTTCTGCCGGCAAGAACGAACTCCATGAAGACAGCTCCGCTTCGACAGAAATTCGCTTCAAAACAAACAACAAGCTAAAGTTCTGTCTCGCCCACACATGCGCACGGCTTACAGTCACTAACATGAGACAACACACTCACCATGGCAGAGGCACCAGGCCCGAGCGGCGAGTCTGCCGCTGCATCGTCGTCAGTGGCACCACTAATTTTGCTCAAAAAGCCAAACTCCAAAAGTAACATTTGGAACTATTTTAGCTTTAAACAAGGCACAGACAGTAAAGCAATAAACGATGGCCGTCCGATGTGCAGGCGCTGCCACCAAGCTATAGGAGCCAAAGGAGGGAACACATCCAACCTCATAAAACACCTGCAGTGTCGTCACCCAGATTTATATGCATAGGCGGCCTTACCTATGTTTCAACCGTTTCAATTGAAACGGGCTCGCCCACAAAAAAATGAAACGGGCCCTGGCAGCCGAGGGTATAGCTGCGCCGATCCCGTGGGTGCTCCGGTGCACGAGCACCCACTGACAACGTTGAGCACCCACTGGGGAGCTCGTGCGTGAGGTATCGGCTGCTGTCACCGCTGTGCCGTTACAGGAAAATACTGGCTGCAAACAGTGGCGTAAGTATCGGCGGTGCAAGCGGTGCAGCTGCACCCGGGCCCAGACGCCGTCAGGGTCCCATGAAGGAAGAAAAGGGAAAAAACAAAAACAAAAAACAGCTGTCCAGAATTGCCACTGGCCCTGTTTTTTTTTAATTAAATAGCTGGGGGCGGGTCGCTAAGGTAACGCTGAGTGGCCTTGATGCCTGTCAGTCATGATGAGTCGCGTCTCGTCACCTCTCCGCTGTGTCTGCAGCTGAGCACTGTGATGCATGTCTCTCTTCCCGGGCCGGGAGAGTTATCATACCGTAAATTACCAAATAATAGCCGGGGCGTTTATTTGGGACCAGGTGGCAATTTGGGACAGGCGTTTAATTCCTTCCTCTCAAAAATCTGTGATGAAAATGTCACAAAATTCGCCAGCTTCTCTGTGAATTCTCTGGCATCTTTCTGCAAGTGAAGTTGTTGTGATGGAGGAAACGATTCGGCCGACCAGCACTTGCTGCAAACTCCTCATCTCTGCTGTCACTCACGGTGGCGTACATTTGTTTTGCCATGATTGTCTAGGTGCAGCAGAAATAAATAAATGAATGAATGAATAGAAATAAAATAAAAAACGGCCGTCCATTGGCCCATTATTGATCGGCCCACCGGGAATAATCCCGGTACTCCCGATGGCCAGTCCACCCCTGCAATAGCAGTTCTCTCCAGTGGTTGTGCGTGTGTGTGTGTGTGTGTGCGCGCGCATGCGCAGTGCGCACGAGCGTGTGCTTGTGTTTAGGGGCACAAAAAAAATATTTGCACCGGGGCCTATCACCATGATGTTACGCTACTGCCTGCAGATGTTGAGCTACATCTACACCAACAACCTGGTGGACCTGTACCCAAACCTCAGCATCGCCCTCTGACTGATGTTGACAGTCCCCGTGACTGTAGCAAGCGGAGAGAGGAGTTTCTCTCGCTTGAAACTAATTAAAACACACCTGAGGCCAACGATGCTGCAGGAGCGGCTGTCAGCCCTCGCTCAAATCTCAATTGAGCATTACGTCACAAGATCACTTGACAGAGATGACATAATTAGAGCATTCTCAGCACTGAAAAACAGAAAGGGCGGATTTCTGTAAAGGACGAGTCTGTCTGTAGCCTGTCTGTTCTTTTCCTGCACGCTGTCCGTGGTGCTAAAATAATGCGGAGCTTGTTGCGCTTACTAGGCTACTTTTGTTGCCAATTTTCAAGTTCATGATTGTCATAGGTGTTATAGTTTTGGATTGTAATACAATACCTGTTTGTGTCTTAAAATGCACATAAATATGAAAAATGCATTTGCATTTTGTTGAAAACCAACTTCAATCCTCGTTTTTTTCCCTGCTCATTCCTGGTTTCTTGCCCTATAGAGATTTTAACACTTGGTCACAATGTAACGTTTTAAGACCATGCGCGTCCCTGGGAGGCATGATTGTTGTTTAGGCAACTGCATCCTTTCAGGTTTCAATGCATCAGAGACGCATGGGCGCAAACATATCGGTAATTAAATGTTTTATGGGATAGAGCCTCATATGTAGTATTGAAACGGGCCCCCAGATGCCTAAGGCCGCCACTGTTTATATGTCGAATACCAGGTTAGTATGCCCTGTTTATTTTCTCATTGGCTAATATTAGGTTATATGCTCCATGTACAGGCTGAAGAATGAAGAGTTAAAGGATGTCAAAGTATAAAGCACCTAGAAAGTGCATAAAAATATAGTTTAAACAGGGAATCAGTTCCTGTTTATTGTATTTTGTCCTCTATGGTTTATTATGTTGGAGAAGAAGCATTATTGTCAAATATATTTTTTTAAAAGACAGTGGATTTGTTATCCTAAGTTGATTATTTATATTAGTTAAACATAAATAATGTGCAAAGGAAACTGAATGATTATATGATTTCAACCATATAAATTCTAACTTCATTTATTTGTTTTTTTATTGCTTATATGCTTTTGTTCATGTACTCTTGTTGACCCAGTTATGAACTAAAACCATTAGGACCATAAGGCTAATTCATGTTATGTATTTCCCACTCCTTATTTCAGAGAGATCCATCCAACCCAAAAGAGAAGCAACCCATGGCCAAGACCATACATTTTTTATTTTTTTATTTTAACTTTCTAATAAATGGTATTCATAAAAATATTTGTTTCAGTCTAATTCCTGCTTCACCAGTATTATGTTTATCATGCACCAAACAACATTATAAGTAATAATAAGTATTTATAACTTGTACAAATACATTGCAGTTCATAAAAATAATAATAATTAAAAAAGGCTGCAGTATCACGATAACACTTGGAACCGTGATACTTTGTCTGGTATAGTATTGTGGTTACTCATTTTGGTATCATGACAACTCTAGTTTCCTCACATTCTGTTGATAATTATCTTTATTTTTTATGTTTTGTGTTTCAAACAAAATTTCTGGCTATTAGGTGTAGGGGATAAAAAATGTGGTTTCAATCACTTATTAACTTATACAAGACCAATCTCACTGATATCGATACTATATGATACTGACACTTTTTATTATCAAAACACAGGGCTGTTTTTAAAAGGCATATTGCTTACATTACCATCTCCAGATCCTCTTTAGGGGTTGTGGGAGAGACTTAACAAGTTTAAGCTCAATTGTTCCTTTCACAGTTACGCAAGGTTATCATAATAGTTCAATTAGTTTAAATAAAGGGGTATATATGTTATTATCTTTACAGATGCACAGATCGATCGGCAACCGATAGCAATCGGCCGATAATGCCCCTATTGGTTTTGATCGGAGTTCTCAAAATAGGCCGATCAGATGACGTTTCAGTATAGAGACAGTGCATTGACTGCATGCATTCCCACTTCTCAGACCCAGGTCTCCTAAGGGGGCGTGGCAGTCTCTACATTGAAAGGCGGGCAGGCAAGGAGGGATGGGGAGAGAAAAAAAAACATCAACACTGAAAATGGCGTCGCTGGTATGGGAGTTTTACAATGTGTCGAAAAGGACAACAAATTTGCAGTTTGCAAGGTGTGTGCAAAGGAGATACCTTGAGGAGGAATACTACAAAAGAATTTCAACACAATGAACCTGAAAAGACATTTGGAAGTTTCTCACATCGAGGAGTATACTGAGTTTTTTAACGTTGGTTGCTGGTAAGGCAGAGAAAGGAAAGGAGCGTGCAGCAACCCAGACGCCACTAACTCAGCTGACTGTAACAGAGACATATAAACGACAGCAACCCTACAGCAATGACAGCAAGAAAAAGAAAGAACTAAATAAAAAGGTAATTGAATTCATATGCCTTGATTATCAGCCGCTTTCTGTTGTAGAAGACATCGGGTTCAAACGCCTCGTTACTGCTTGGATCCACGGTACACGCTGCCTAGTCGTAAATATTTCACTGATGAATGCCTGCCGGAGCTATACCAAACTATATACAGTCACATCCAAAGCCTTATGAAGGACGACAAGGTCGTGTCAATCGGCCTCACGAGTGACATTTGGAGTTCTAGTGTGAGTCCCATGACGATGCTGAGTCTAGCTGAACAGTTTATTGATGAAAAGATCGAGCTGAAGATAGTTTTTTGTTTGATTATTGCTAATGCTGTGAACTTGTTTGCACACTATTGTCTGTTATCTCCTACATGCAGACACATTGTCTTGAAACTTTATTATTTTATTATGTTATTTTGGCTATAGCCTTTTTATGTTGCAGTTTGAGTTTATTTTTTGACAGGAAAGCTACAGTATAAGCTCCATGTTGTATGTCCAAGAGAGTGTCTCTAGAGATAATGTTGCAGTTGCACATATGTCAGTGTACATAGTTCTTATTCTCATTTGTATGAAATATTTATTCTATTTTTCCACAAAAAAGCTTGTAGCTAAACTCCAAATTGTGTCTCTAAGAAAGAGCCTCTAGAGAGAGTGAAATGTTTATTGTTGGTGCACATGTTGTGTGTTGTGCACATAATCCATTTTTTATTTTAAGATTTAATTCCTTTTTCCACAGGAAAACTAAGGTTTATAGTTTACAACTTGTATCGACTCTTAGAGAGTGAAATGTTTACTGTTGTCTGTGTTGGTGCACTGCACATGTTGTGTGTTGTTGTTGTACACATAATTATTGCCACAAGAAAGCTTAAGCTAGTAAGCTACAGTTACTCTATGTAAGCTGAGTCCAAGTTGTCTCTAAGAGAGTCTCTAGAGTGTGAAATGTTGCACATTGCCTCAGCCTGCAATACAACGGTGGTCAATTCATGATACTTTCTCATATCCTAATTTTTATACTTAATAATACAATGTCAATGTTGTGTAAGAAAAATCATTAATTAAATATATAAAAGTTACACAAGACAACAATATAGAAGAATTGATTGGATTTGATGCTGTGATCGGTGATCGGCAATATCGGGATTAGCAGATACTGCTTTCGGTGATCGGACCCAAAAATCCTGATCGGTACATCTCTAATTATCTTATCATTATTTTTCATTTTCATTAACTTAATTTGTTACTCATTTAAATATTCGTACTGTCAAAATAGTTGAGATCCATTTACTCCTGTCTAATATAAATACCAGTATGAACACACTAGGGATGCAACGGTACAGTTTTCCCACAGTTCAGTATGCATCACGGTTTTTGGGCCACAGTAACGGTACGGTTTCAATATCTTAATATAAAACTACTCAGACTAGCAAAGGCAATATTGCATTGTAAAAATGATTGCACAATTCTTTGTGCATTGTCTGTGGTTACAGGAATTTGGATATTTGCTCTCTCTAGCTTCCATTCAGTAACTGCATGCACTAGTTCTTCAGCCAGGTGTTCACTTTTGTGGCTCTCATACAGTGGATGAGTCTGCAGCACAAAGCCCCTCATTTCCCAATCAAGTATCAGGGTTCTCCCCAGAAGTTTTTAGTGTAGTGGCACACCGTCAGCCGGGGGGAGGGGGGAAGAGACGGTCGTTATCGCCGTCAGCGGGGGTGACGAGCGTCCGTTCGTTCGTCCGTCCCCGGGCTCCTCGCCATCAGCCGGGGGATGGACAGACGAATGGACGCTCGTCACCGTCAGCTGGGGGACGCCTTTTTTACGAGAAGACCACGGCAGCCCACAAACACCCGCTATATAGCAGCTAACATTGAAAATGAGTATAGCGGTGCAGCGCTGTTCAAGGGAGGTCCAGCTATCGGTGGAGAGAGCAAGGTAGGGTGCTTGCCTCAGTTCGTTTTCAATATCCCCCGGTATTGTGACGGGGAAATGTACCGAAAATGCCATTGTTTGCTGTTGTGCATTGAACCGAACAGGGCGTATTGAACGGTTCGGTAAAATACTGAATATTGTTGCATCCCTAGTACACAAACACGGAGACAGTAGCCCTTTTTAGACAGAAAAGGCAGCACATTTTCTCCAAGGTGAGGGCGGCAATGTGCCGCCCTGTCTTTCTAAAATGGAGGCGTAAACATGTGATGTGACGTGAAGCACGAAGTTGGGCTGTGAACAGTGACAATTAATTTGTCTTCAAAATAAGAGCTCTACAGTGCACCCCATTGGAGTTTAGAACTGGGTTCTTAGCGGGGGGCTTTTAATTTGAAAGTAGCGACCGTTCCTAGCTTGCTGCTACAACAACAACACAACCAAACAGCTACAGAGACCGAAGAGACACTAGCATCTTCTGGATCTCAGCAGCTGTCCAGTTGCTCATCTTAATGTCCGCGGATGAAGTGATAAAACTCCCCTGCTGTCGCACAACAGTGGAGGTCATCGACACCTCCGTCCATCATATGCAGGGGCCGGCACATTGATGCTTCGGCTTTAGATATTAGGCGAGGCGGAAATAAGTGTACCCTCCGAGGCGGCAAATCGGTGGACCAAAACAGACCCCTAATATGCCGCCGTCTGTCTAAAACTGAGGACCTCGCCACCAGAAGGACGGGCAAAATGGCAGCTTGCTGCCCTGTCTAAAAAATGGCTAGTGTCAGAAAAGTTGAGTTCATACACTCCTGCCAGACACAAATACAAGAAATGGACATTATACATAGTCCTGAAATGATTCTGAAATATATCAAAGCTCTGTCTGCTGCATTGTGTTTGCCATAATTCCAGTAAAAGAATGTTTAACAGAGATTGGAATAAATGTATGAAAGTTTAGAAGTTGAATGAAAGAAAGGCCAAGAGGAAGTGACACATTACTGTTTGGTATAAAAAGAGGAAGTGTGCACTCAGGCCTTAACAGAATCACAGTAAGAATTATGTGTTGAACTTGGCTAAAAGTATAGTAAAAAGATGTACAATGTGTAACCGTGATTGAAAACAATGTATTGAAGTTTAGAAATCTAATGAAAATCTGTAAAGAAATGGTGTTGAGCTGAGGTCATGAGAAAGTGTTTAAGAACTGATCAGGTCAACATGAAGACAAGAGGAAAGGTCACGCCTTGGCCTCGAGAACAAGACGGTTATTTCATAAAGAAGCATTATGAAATCGTTAACCGTCATCAAGGGGTTATTAGCCATTGAACGGAGAGATGCTGAGAAAATGTCCTAATAAAGACATAAAACCAAGCCACTGTCCGAAGCAAGAGGGTATATAAACTGAGAAGCACGGCCTAAAGAGCGTTCTTCCACTAGCTCCAGCCTTGAATAAACACCTGAGATAGAGAATGTGAGCAGCCTAAATATCACAGAAAGGACTTCAAGAAATCTTCAGTAGAATCAGACGAGGAATTAAGATCACAACGGATTTAACATTTTTGCCAACATGCTGTGGGTTACAATTTGGATACAGGAGTACTTTTGTTCATTCTGCTGCTGTGAAGTTTGGACTTTGGGGAAATTGAGAGACCTCTGGCGGGGTTGTGATTTGCCTCAAGGACTTGGACTTTCAGCAAGAAGAGAAAGGCAAGCTATGGAAAGACCTGACCCTCACCATCTCACCTAAATTTAAGTATTTCTAACCAGGCCTCAGCTCTTTTAGATTAATTTGTTATTTAAAGTATTGTCATTTATCAATAAGTATTTTTGATAATGAGTGATTGTAACTGAAATAAGTATTGAGCTGAATGCTTTGCCCTTGCTAAAGTCTATGCAATAAAACCAACATAATATAGTTACAGTTGTAGACATGACCTGAGATTTTCAACACGGCTGCTGCGTGGTTTAAGGGTGTGCAACGTTGGATTTGTTTGGACTACAATGATACCATTAATAAATTATTTCATAAATGATTTACAAATTCCGCTAGCATTGTTAACCATAGCGATCATAGCCACGTGCGCACCAGAGCCAATCACTGCAGAGCCCGACCCCACGACACACCTTAAGAAACAAGCAGATTTATACCTGCAGCGGCGCGAGCTGGACTGGGATTTTGAAACATGTTCCTATTGGTGAAAAAAGGCACCACACCAACCAATAACAAAATTATATGGCAAAACACGTGATTTGGTTGCTGAGGAACAGGCGGAAGTTGTGGAAGGGACGGCGGCGAAAGAATGACAGCAGCAGTGACGGTGATAGAGACAACCATAGAGAGTTTTGAGAGTTGAGAGATTTTTGACATATAGCGTGTTTGTAGTGTATAGTTAGTGTGTTACGCAGCGTTTGGTGTAGTGTGTTTATTGTGTAGTGGAGTCATTTTTTTGTGTTGTGAGTCAACAACGAGGAGACTGCTGAGTGTGAAGCAGGCAGTAGAGCTGAGGGAGGCCTGAGCCTGCATTTAAATGTAAATAGTTATATATATAACTTTGTAAATTTCAAAAACTTATGCACAAATTTAGCAAACAACAATTAATATTTGCATTATAAGTAATAAAAATGGCTCGTTAAACATATTTGGGTTTTTCACAGTTTTCCTACTCTGATTTTATGTTTTTTATGATTTTAGGTCCATTGTGTTAACACAGTATGTCAAAATGAAACAATAACTGTACAGTCAGACATGGGAGGTTGTGCTGAAAATAATGACACCAAACAAGGCAAGGTTAATAGTTTTTAAGGTGAAATATAATGGTAAAAACAAAAGTAGTCAAAAACGGCCAATTATATCCCTGACATCCCAACTTCAAACACAGCCTCATTTGGCCATACTGAAAACGCTACTTAACCTCCCACTTTTCAATAGGAATACATACTTCCTATGGGCAGTGCACTAGTATTCTTAAAGGTTACTCTGGCCTACCGAATTGAAACAGTCCCTTAGTGTTCACCAAAAGCCCTTAAAATCCAACCTAGCACCATACCAAGTGCACAGATCATTTAGAGCTGCATCACATAGAGAGCTGCCATAACGGGCATGGCTGGTGGCCGTATCTGACTCAAGGACTATTTATGTCAGGTGCCAAACCAAAGGGAGCAGGGTAGACCAGTGGCGGTTCTAGACCAGTTTTAATAGAGGGGCCAGGTTGGGGCCAGCTTTTTTGTGGGGGGGTTTATACAACCCTGGAAAAAAAGACAAATCCCTCATTCAGACAAGGGATAAGTGGAACTTAAAACAGTGTTTACAATTTCAACAATTTTGATTGGGTAGTAAACTGCTGAGACACTTTATTTCTGTTTTTCCCTTCAGTTCAAAATCATTGCAAGAAATCTGTCATTGTATTATTGATGCAGATTCTCTGTCGGGGGGGCCACAGGGGGGTCTGGACTCAGAGTTGCAGGGGCACTGGCCCCTGTTGCTAACAGAACTTACGTTTCAGTGGGCTGAATATAGTATATATATATTTACTCAGTTTGCCTTAAGTATTGATTTCCCTGTATATACAGTACCTGGATATTGCCTGCATCTCCGAAAAGACCCTTCCAGTAAACTCTGTGTCAGGAGTCGTAGTGCTGAGGCATTTCCCTCCTCCTTCTGTCTTCTCTGCTGTGGTTCTCTTTCTCATGTTTTTTTGTGTATGTGTTTAAACAAGTTTTGGGTGTTGACACAGTGGTGAACAGTAGGGCTGCACGATATTGGAAAAAACTGATATATATTGTGATATGAAAAAATACAGGAATTTTCATCAGATGACCTGAATAGCACTTTATGTTATGCTGCATTTCAAAATAATAAGCATGTATATTTCATATGAGCTCATTCATGCGTGCTTGCGCCCTCCCAGAACTCCCATTCCCCACGCTGGCTTACTTTCATCTATCTATAAATGCACGGAATCTCTGTCTGTGTGTGTGTGTGTGTGTGTGTGTGTGTGTGTGTGTGTGTGTGTGTGTGTGTGTATGTGTCTGTTAGTCAAATATCTCTGCGGATAAGGATCACACTGACCCGAGACTTTCAACATGGCTGCTGCGTGGTTCAGTGGTGTGCATCTAAGCATTTGTTTGGACTGCAATAATACCGTGAATAAATTATTTCATAAATGCCTTACAAATTCCGCCGAGCATTGTCCACCAGAGCCACCACAGTCACGTGCGCACCAGAGTTAGTTAGTGTGTTATGTAGTGTTTGGTGTAGTGTGTTTAGTGTGTAGTGGAGTCGGTTTTTTGTTTAATGAGTCAGAATGAGGAGAAGCTGAATGTGGAGCAGGCAGTCCAGCTATATATTCAGCTGGAAGGAGCTCAGGCAGGCCTGAGCATTGCCTGCATTTAAATGTAAATAGTTACATATAACTTTGTACATTTTTTAAATGTATGCACAAATTTAGCAAACAACAATTTATATTTGCATTATAAGTAAAAAAAATGGTTTGTTAAACATATTTGTGGTTTTCACAGTAAAAAAATCTAACTTTTTCTACTCGGATTTTATGTTTTTTTTGTGATTTTAGGTCCAGTGTGTCAAAATGAAAAAAGAACTGTACAGTCACACATGTGAGGTTGTGCTGAAAATAATGACACCAAGTAAATAGCTTTTAAGGTGAAATATAATGGCAAAATCAAAAATAGTCAAAAACAGCCAATTATACCCTGGAATATCGGATTTCACAACAAACCTAAATATGATGTCCCACCTTCAAACACAGCCTCATTTGGCCATCCATGAAAAAGCTGCTTAACCTCCCACTTTTTTATAGGAATACACTTTTCTTACGGGCACTGCACTAATTTTTAAAAATTACATCCATCTAATTTTCCTTCAGGTGCCAGTCGGGTGTCGGTATCAATTTATAGCAGGTCGGCTCGGGTGCCGGATGTAATTTGTGCTACTGTAGGAAAATGGGTCAGATGCAGTTTTAAGTATGGCGGGTACAGGCGGGTGCAGGTTTGTAAAATAAGACCCGTGCAGGACTCTGCAGTGTGGTACCTATGTAAATGGTCAAACAAATTAGTTGTGTTACCTCTCGTTGTGGCAACAGATGCAAGGCACTGTCGACACAGAGCTCATGTTTGGTCAATATCATCCTTCTTGTAGACAAAATAATTCCAGATAACTGACGTTGCTTTTCTTTTTTGCACCAAGTCTTCGTTTTCACGTTTTTTTCTTGTTCGTCGCTCATTTTTCAATGTTGTTACCAGCGACTCACTCCATGTGCAGGGGCATGGTCTACTTCGGCACACTGAATTACAACTAATGTGATTGGTGGATCGCTGCGCATGCAGAGTCTGCATGCACAGTGTGTGTCAGGTTCCTTTGAAATTAGATGAGTTCATCAATGTGACTATTGCACACATGTACATCGCGATGGCGATGCTCAAACAATATATCGTGCAGCTCTAGTGCACAGTAGGGGTGGGCGGATCGATCCAAATATCGATAGTATCGATACCAAGGTGAGTATTGGTATCGGATCGATACTAGAGTGATGAGATCGATATTTTTGTTGTACTTTCTCTTCTATAAATTCAGCAAAGCATTTGTATTTCTTTAGAGTTTGTGTGAGAGCAGCGCCCCTCTTCACTTCTCTCACTCAGGTTCACTGTAACTGGAACTCAAAAATATATACTTGTAATGATATAGAGCCTACCTCAAACCTGAAGTTTGAATATGGCAGAATATAATAACACTTTTGTGTATCTGTTGAAGGAACATCAATATTTCTATTTAGGCTACATACAGATAGGTTATAGATTTAATTAAGTTAAATATAATTTTCTTATTTGGCTAAAATCTTTGTCTTGTGTTTTATCTTTATCATAATCATGGTCAATTAATTAAAGGCAAAAGTACTAAATCACTCAATGTTCAGGAATTTTCAAGTAAAAAGTATCAGTATCGGTATCGGTATTGGTATCGGCAATACTGGCCCTGTAATTACTTGGTATCAGATCGATACCACAATTTGCAGTATCGCCCACCCCTAGTGCACAGCTTTCCTGCACACATCACAGTTCGTAACATTTTAGATTGCAGCTGTGAAATAGCTCCAAACAATGCACCTCTTTCGTTCAACCATCACTGCATGTCAGATTAAACTAGAAAACTAGCTGCATGTGCACAGTACGCAAGTTGTGTGCATGACAGGATAACGGCACAGCAGTGGAGAAGCAAAGAGCAAGCTTACATATATTCACGACAAAGGAACGCTTTTCGACAGCTCTACTCATTTATGACTTTGTGGGTCCAGTGTAGATAAGAGAAACTGAATTGGATCATTTTGTTTCTATCCAATTGATTTGATCTTTAAAAGGAGTATGGAGGGCTGGGCCCCTTTAAGCCATATCTGACAAATTGAGTCTTTAAATAATTTATTCTATTAGTGTTATGATTTTTAATTTACATATATGGTATGATTATTGGATTTTCAAAGTTTTCGCATTTCTTCATTTCACATTTTGTGAGGTCAAAGATGTCAACCATATTCCATATTACTTATTTTACTCTTCAATCCAAACAGGTCATATATCAGCAAGCTAAGTTTTGTTTATTGATACGGTTGTCTTCCACTGAAAAAAGTAAATCTTAGAATATGTAATTGTAACATAATTAAGCCTGTGATAATAACAATAAAAAACAGTTTGTCTCTTGACATGAATATATCAAGTTGTGAATTAGTCTACATTTGTTCAAAACACAAGTCATTTAGATTTTTTTCCCTAACAAGCTGCATGTAAGTGGCTAAGCAATTTTTCTTACGCAGAACCACACAACACACAATTTGCTTGTTGTATTTACTCTGCTCCAACTGCGCCCCGTGTGGTGCATTCTGGGTACTTTCGGCATTCTGGGTACTTTGCACCAACCGCACCGGCAGGGATGTGTTTTTTTCTTCAACGCTACATTAATCAGATGGTGCAGCATACTCGGCTGCATGCAGAACACACCTGTGCAGTGTTACCTGTTAGCGAGGGGTTTTAGCCGTAAGTCAGACAGATAGACAGCGCCGACTTCAGAGTTCCCAAATATGAGGCCACTGAACAGGGGGCAGCGTGAGATGCGTGCTGCATAGATGATCTCTGTGCTCGCTAGGTAGCACCAATCACAGCATGTAGCATACCGAAATGACGGGGAGAAACTCAGCTAAATGCCCATACCATGCATTGCCACCCAAACGAAACACAAAGAATATATTCCAGCTCGAGAAAACGCTGCTACACTGATAAAAATACAGGGCTTGATCTACTTAACAAAAAGTAAGGCAACTTTTTGCATCATTTTATTACGTAGATCAAACAAGGGTTGTCTTTGTATGCATGGGCGTAATTTATGGTATGGACGGTATGGACATGTCCATACCACTTTTGGAATGACGCAGAATTGTCCCCACCACTTTTTCACAAATTGCGTTTACATAAAATAGCCTACTGTACCCTAGGCTATAGCCTTTCCCCACTGCTTCACAAACAGTCTCCCAAAGAGTATTTTGATAGCCTATCCCCTCGCAGGGGAAACAGCGCTTCTGGTAGTGATTGGTGCTTTTCCTCTTTGGTCCCGCCTATGTGTTGTGGATGTTTGTTTGTTTGCCAAAGCGCAATAATTTGAACGGAAATACGGAACGGAACGCATGAGTTGGAGAGTGGAAACAGCTCTACTGTGACTCTACTTATTTCTTGAATGTAAGTAGGAAATCTAGACAGTTGGCAGTGATGGAGAAAATGTGAGCTTGTTATTTTCGAAATTTGCATTGCATTACCCTATGAATTCCAGATGATTTCAGTTTGTTTTGCTGTACACAGACGTTGGGCAAGAAGAGAAAGAGGAAAAGTAGCAGCACTACAGATCAGACAGGGAGAGAGCAAAGTAGTAGCACTGAACAAGTAAGCTAGCCAACACAGCGCTGTGATTTGTCTTATTACACTGTAGATTCATCTTCCATCAATAATATCTTTCAAATTCACAAAGATGAAGACTAAAAATGTAACCTACAAATTGCATAGGCCTGTATTGTGATATTAAGTGCTTTTCATACTACAGGCATCAGATAGCGATGAGAGAGCGAAACATAATGAGAGAGAGGGAGAAAAAGGTGACCAGGTAAGGACTTGAACTGTGAGTTGTAATGTTATAGGCTAATTTGGCAATGATTACATAGTGGCTGTCCATACTACAGGCTGCATCAGACAGAGTTGTTGAACCACCTGAGATTGAGCACCTTAGCGTAGGACAGGAGAGAGGAGAAAAAGATGACGAGGTAAGGATTTCAGTGGCAAGAATAAGTAAGTTAACCCCATGCTCAAGTTGACTAAAAGAGGAATTTAAAAAATCACGTTTTGGAAATTGATATTAATGTTTTAATTAAACAAATGAGGAAAAATCCAATCTTTTAGGCCACACATTTTCTTTGTGAATGAATAATGTATCGTAAATAAATATGTTCTTCATTGGTCTAAATTTTCTAGCGATTGATCTTACTATATTGTAAAAAAATTGGATCCACTGACCACATGGCAAATTTATGTCCCCACCACTTAACAAACCAAACCTACACCCTTGTTTGTATGAACAACATTAATTTTGCAAGTCATGTTAACTTACTTTTGCTAGTAAAATCAACATTAATTTTGCTAGTAAAGTCAACTTAACAAGTTAAGACAATTTACTTTTACAAGGGAAGTCAACTTAACACAATTGAGTTGACTTTGTTTGCAAAAGTAAGTTGACTTTACTTGCAAAATTAATGTTGTACAAACAAAGACTACTCCTGTTTGATCTACAGGATAAAATGATGCAAAAAGTTGCCAAACTTTTTTTAAGTAGTCAAGCCCCATATTTTTATCAGTGTAGTAGCGCTTGCTCTCTGTAGTCACTGGGTGTAATTATGAAGTCTTAACTTCTCCATGGTGCCACTAATTGATTATAGTTTTATACGGTTTTCACTTAGAAACAGGTGATACACACAGGTACAACCTGTTCCTGAAAGTTTTTTTCTGGTGTAACAGAGTCATGTTTGCTAAACTAGATTTTTTATTTGAGTCTTAAATTGTGAGTCATCGCATTATTAGAATTAACCCTTTACAAGGGCTGTAGCACACCTTGGTCATGTCCTGTATATTATTCTGGGAATTTGTGAGTTTCATGAACCATAAGGTACTATAGTGATTAATTGATATCGTGGATTCCAGTATTCTAGACTCAGTATCTTCATATCACTCAGGATAAACAAATATAAAATCAACAAAGTCAGCATTTCCCAGAGACTGATTTCTGGCAGTGTGGAGAAGGATTTAAATGATGCATTAGACAGTGGCAGACAGTCACAATGTTCTACACTCACAGATCCATACAGCTTTCCTCGCCGGCTCATGGCCACAAATAGTCCGCTGCGAACGCCCAGCAGAGTCACCACTCCTCTCTCTACTGGAGAGATCTGCAGAAGACCTTTAGAGAAAACAAACCACACATACTGAAACATATTCTCCTGCTCCATAGATAGCTTCTCTTCACAAAAGATAAACTAGACAGTCAGGAGCTCATCAGAATGCTAAACAGTTTCCATTTCTATCTAAGAATTGATCTGTAAATGCTGATGAGCACTTACATCGAACAGTTTACAGTTGATAGTTTGTCAACTATTTGATGCACAGTAACAAGCAGATTGACTTTAGTTGTCCTTGTTGTCTATTGGGTCTGCCAGGTGTGGCCCTGTAAGCCTAATCTTGTTCTAGGTTCATACCTTAAACAAATATATGTATACAAATGTGTGGACTGCATTCAAACTGGGAATCTCTCTATAAAAGCGACTAACCTCTGTCTGTCTGTCTGTCTGTGTGTGTGTGTGTGTGTGTGTGTATGTGTGTGTTCCTCAAATATCTCTGCGGATCAGGATCAGGCTGACCTGAGAGTTTCAACATGGCTGCTGCGTGGTTCAAGGGTGTGCTATTTCGCATTTGTTTGGATTGCAATGATACCGTTAATAAATTATTTTATAAATGCTTTACAAATTCCACGAGCATTGTCCACCGGAGCCACCACAGTCACGTGCGCACCAGAGCCAATCACTGCACACCGTAGCCACGCGCGCACTAGAGCCAATCACTGCAGAGCCCACCACGACCCCCCACCTTAAGAAACAAGCAGACTTATACCTGCAGCAGCGCGAGCTGGACCAGGATTTTGCCGGCGGTTCGGTCCCGTTCTGTTCTGTGCATCTAAACTGACTGTTGTGGATTAATGAGACCAAAAGAGTCCGGATCGAGTCTGTTCGGGTCTGAGGAGATCCGGAGACGCGCGGACAACAAAGTGGAATCAGATCTGTGGATGTTCGTGTGTAGCTAGCTGCTAGCCGCTAGCTGCTATCCGCTAGCTACACAGCCCACCTCCCAATCGTGGCGATGGACCGGACTCACCGTCACATCCAAAACCGGACTTAGGGTAAATAATGTCCGCCACGCTATGAAAGTTGTGGGAGGGACGTAAGCAGATGATTGACAGGCAACGACGGTCGGTGTGTAGACAGCGATACTGAGAGTTGAAAGATTTGTGACATTTAGCGTGTTTGGAGTGTGTAGTTAGTGTGTTATGTAGTGTTTAGTGTGTAGTGGAGTCGTTTTTTTGTTTAATGAGTCAAAACAATTAGGAGACTGCTGAATGAGCATTGCCTGCATTTGAATGTAAATAGTTACATGTAACTTTGTACATTTTTAAAATGTATGCACATATAAATTGTTGTTTATATTATAAGTAATACAAAATGGTTTGTTAACATATTTGTGGTTTTCACAGTAAAAAAATCTAACTTTTTCTACTCGAATTTTATGTTTTTTTGTGATCTTAGGTCCATTGTGTTAATACAGTATCACAAAATAAAAAAATAACTCTACAGTCACATGTGAGGTTGTGCTAAAAAAAATAATGACACCAAGTAAATAGTTTTTAATAGTCAAAAACGGCCAATTATACCCTGGAATATCGGATTTCACAACAAACCTAAATATCCCTGACGTCCCACGTTCAAACACAGCCTCATTTGGCCATCCATGAAAAAGCTGCTTAACCTCCCACTTTTCTATAGGAATAAATTTTTCTTACGGGCACTGCACTAGTAATTCTTAAATTAAAGATGACAACTTTTCCACACCTAGAATTTCCCAGTAGTATAATTGTTGGCACAAATATGTAAACTGGATTGTTTAAGTTTTCCTCAGAGAAGTAACAACTAGGGGTGGGCGGATCGATCCAAATATCGATAGTATCGATACCAAGGTGAGTATTGGTATCGGATCGATACTAGCGTGATGAGATCGATATTTTTGTTGTACTTTCTCTTCTATAAATTCAGCAAAGCATTTGTATTTCTTTAGAGTTTGTGTGAGCGCAGCGCCCCTCTTCACTTCTCTCACTCAGGTTCACTGTAACTGGAACTCAAAAATATATACTTGTATTGATATAGAGCCTACCTCAAACCTGAAGTTTGAATATGGCAGAATATAATAACACTTTTGTGTATCTGTTGAAGGAACATCAGTATTTCTATTTAGGCTACATACAGATAGGTTATAGATTTAATTAAGTTAAATATAATTTTCTTATTTGGCTAAAATCTTTGTCTTGTGTTTTATCTTTATCATAATCATGGTCAATTGATTAAAGGCAAAAGTACTAAATCACTCAATGTTCAGGAATTTTCAAGTAAAAAGTATCAGTATCGGTATCGGTATTGGTATCGGCAATACTGGCCCTGTAATTACTTGGTATCAGATCGATACCACAATTTGCAGTATCGCCCACCCCTAGTAACAACTAACAACAGAAAACATGTATTCATTCAATTAGTCTATGATGGCATGATGCAGACAGAAACGATGCCATGCTGTCAGCCTGACTAAATCAACCATTTTTCAAATGCACAGTGAAGCAAGGATCATAGAGAACCATCTAATGTCACTATTCAATAGCCACTGTGTAATTAAAATGAACTTATTTATAATACAATTGTCTTTGCCAGTTTAGATTTAACCAAGCTATTTTAACCCAACTTTACTCCCAATCTAGGCTCAAACAACCTATTATCTCAGGCTATTTGAACAATATTTCTTCTGAGGTTTGGTGTAACCATTTACCGAATAGCTCCCACTCATCAGTCACTGTTCCAGTAGATTAAAGCCATTAAATGCAAAGATATTTGAAGAGTCACTGAACCTCTGCTGATGCAGTCTCTCACTTGGCAAGCTGATGTGTTCCAGCAGACCATGTGTTTGTGTGTGTGAGTGTGTGTGTGTGTGTGTGTGTGTGTGTGTGTGTGTTTGTGTGTGTGAGTGTGTATGTGGGAGTGTGACCTTTGTTACTGCTATCATTTTAAAATGCTTCACAGTAGCTTGAATTCGTCAAAGAGATTGCCTGTAATGTATCTCCCTGAATTTGTATGCCTTGTCTTTAAATAGTACAAGGAAAAAACAACAGGCAGCCTGTCAGCTCCACTGTATTAGGCTCCTGTCCTGCACAAGGGAGGACAGGGATTGGCTTTGACATTTTAGGTACAGAAATTTTTGAAATGCTCTCTTTATGTCTGCATGTGAGTCGGTATAGGTCTTCGTCTGGGCCGGACTGCTTGGGTTAATCTGTTTTAACAGATGAGTTTAGGCGCCATGTCCTAACTTTAGTTGCTGGCTCGCCGCTGGCCTGGATCACAGCGAGCTCTGGTTACACACAAGGCGCAAAGCACCAGCACATGCATGCTCAGCGGCACTATGGAAGGACTCCAGATGTTGGCACTAACGCCTGGCTCAATAGCTTATCTGTAGCCTTAAGTGTTCACTGACTGACAAATCTAAGCAGCATCTCACCCAGAAGCATATGGAGTGAAAAGTAAAGTTTGGGATAAGGTGTCAGCAGGTGCCCCGGGCCTAAGAGCTTCGTAAAACATACTCAAATAACTATGCAGTGTTTCAGTCATTCTAGTTCTCTAAGGGTGAGTCTGTTGAAACAGAATTTCCTAACTCGAACAAACCTTGTTATTTACGTTTGACCCCAGAAACTGTGAGAAAGACCTACGCTTCCATTAGCTGAACAGGTCAAAAGTGTAGAAATGATCGGCAGCATACTCTAAATTAGGATAAATAACTGACACAACTTACTGTGGCGGTTTTCGTTGTGTACTCCAGTAATTCTACCGTCCGGTAACACTTGAATATGAAAGCCGATCCCCACGTTGCAGTAGAGGCGCCGCAACCTTTTTATGCCCAGGAGGTAGTCGCTGTCCCGCCTTATCTCCTCCTGCTTTTCCCCCGGGATCCGCGCCAGGGACCGGGAGTAGAGAGCTTCCAAGCGATCCGCCGTCCCGTTTAGACCGGGGACGCATCCCGCCAACCCGGTCACAAGGACCAGTACCAAGACGGTCTGCAGCGCCGCCACAGAGCCCATCCCGGGTCTGGCTCCGAAAGCAGCCTCCTGACGTCTGCTTTCCCGATAAAGTGAGAGGAATAATAAGAAGCAGCGGTGCGGCAGAGAGCGAGTGGAAGTTGCGCTCATTCCCAGACCGACAGGCGCACTAACCTCAGCGACGGGGCGACATTGGTCTGCATGGGCGCTGTGCAACCATGCCTCTATATTTATACCTGGAGACACATTACATCACAGCTCCACAGTTAGAAGATTTCTTCAAAGTACATTTTCACATTCCAGACTGGCGCAATAGACGCTTTATTGGAATGAATAGCTGCCTTATCTGAGAGAAAAGTCAGGAGTTTGTAGAAAATAAATGAATAAAAGCGTTATTACAATTCTTTTTTTTTTTTTTTAAAACGTCTTTGTGTGCGGCTTTCATTATCAGCAGCAGAATATCATAATTTATGTATGGGAGGATGTAAAATAGGAAACGGCCAAGTGAACAGACCGTGGTGTCGAGACAGGAGACAGTTCTATAAATGAACAATAACAGGAAAAAACACATGTCCAATTCAACCAAATGACAAAAAAGCGCTAACTTAAGACGGCAGAAGGGAAATCATGACCCGGGCCCTTATAGAAAACAATGATAAGACTAAATAGAGAGTTTGCAGCATGATAAGTAGGCTGTCATTGTCAATGCCAAGAGTTTAAACAGTTCTGATATTACAACTGAAACACTCGCCAAGTTTGTCAAATGTCACATGTGTTAATAGACCATGTAGTAGGCCCTCTATCCGTCTATAATAATATAGACGAATGTGTGTGTATATATATATATATATATATATATATATATATATATATATATATATATATACACACACACACACACACACACACATAAACTAAAGTTTTAGTTTAGGAAGTAATTATTTCATATTGTGTTAATTTCATTCAAACAGCCTACATATGAAATTCTTACTTCGTGATTTTATTTTTCTTTTCAGAACTAATACCACCATTGAACTGTTGTAGGGCCACACCAAAATGAGTGGTCTCAAACATATAAAATAAAAACAAAAAACCTTAAATGCTTCTCTGAAATAATGAGCATTTGTTGTTTAAATTATGATAATCATCTGGTGTCATGGCAGCATGTCTTTGATGTGTCATGCTTGACAGTCTTTCAGATGCACTGGTGCATTGCTTTGGATGTCCAGTGAAATAAACCAAACTATATAGCTCCCTTTTACGACAGCTTCTCATCACTGGTATTATCCCTGCTAAATCTATGTTGAGCACTAACATTTACCCTCTCTGCTGAGAGTCCCATAATTCATCTCTATGTTCTGGTACTGAAGGTCTTCCTTCTCTGTCAGCCTCAAGATACAATTCTTTGATCTCTGGGGCGGCTCGCCTCTGCTCCTCATTGACCACGCATGACACATTTTCTCACGTTCACATTCGGCTGATCCTCAATATACAACTACATTGTTTCTTTGTGTGCTGAGCAGTGATGTGCACGGGGGGGTGGCCCAGTTGATGAAAAACGCGCGCTAAAGTGCCCTCTTGGTAGCCAAAATGCGTGCTAAACTGCTCTCTTGGGTGGAAAAAACACACTAAACTGCCCCCTTGGCTGGTTAAAACATGATAAACTGCCCTCTTGGTTGGCAAAAACGTGTGCTAAAGTGCCCTCTTGGGAGGCAAAAACACGTGCTAAAGGTCCCACCTGGTTGGCAAAATACAACTGCCCTCTTGGGTTGCAAAAACGCGTGCTAATGTGCCCTCTTGGGAGGCAAAAACGTGTGCTAAAGTGCCCTCTTGGGAGTCAAAAACGCTTGCTAAAGGTCCCACCTGGTTGGCAAAATACAACTGCCCTCTTGGGTGGCAAAAACGCGTGCTAATGTGCCCTCTTGGGAGGCAAAAATGTGTGCTAAAGTGCCCTCTTGGGAGGAGAAAACATTTGCTAAAGTGCCTTCTTGGGAGGCAAAAACGCATGCTAAAGTACCCTCTTGGGAGGCAAAAACACGTGTTAAAGTGCCCTCCTGGTTGGCAAAACACACTAAACTGCCCTCTTGGGTGAAACAAACACTAAACTGCCCTCTTGGCTGGTTAAATCATGATAAACTGTCCACTTGGGTGGCAAAAGGGCGTCTTTAAGTGCCCTCCTCATTGGCAAAACACACTAAACTGTCCTCTTAGGTGAAAATAAAACACTTAATAGCTCTCTTGGGTGGTTAAAACAAGTTTAAGAGCACTCCCGGTTGGCAAAACATGATAACCTGCCCTCTAGTCTTGGGTGGTATGAACGCGTGCTTAAGTGCCCTCGTGGTTGGTAAAACACAAGTGCTCTCTGCCATTGCGCTGCCATTGGATGGAGAATATTGATTCCAATTAAGGCATGCAAGCTTTCCCAGAGTCATTTTATGGTCTAAACAAGTAAAACCCTGTTTATGTTTAATACACTTTGTATGGCCATTAGCACATATTTTCTGTTTTTTTAAAATGTATTTATTTATTTCTTTTTTGCAAACGGCCGATGGGCTAATAAACTTTCTAGATTTTATTTTCAATTTACAATTTAGGCTAGGTCAGTTAGATTCATTGTATTTAGTATATTATGGAATAAATTGATAGCAGTTAAATAGATGGTAACTTAAGTTTTAAGAACACATTCCCGTTGTTAAAATAAGTCCATTCCATCCATTTAAGTATTCAGTTTTAGACACACTCTCTCTCAAATGGTCACATGTCAGTGGGGACTTAATACTGACTGAGGTGCAACCCGGCATCCTACTGCTGTGTGAGGTAGTAGCTAATACAGCAAGCTGTGTATTAAGTTACCAATGTTGCATTACTAAATACTAGTGTATGTAGCCTGGAAGTGCTATTATTAGGTAGAGATGCCTATCACATGTTTAAGCCTATGCTGAGGAGCTAGCCTAGCTAAGTCTTGCGGGAATAGCTTTTTAAAGCTTTTTTATTCTATTTTAATTTTTAAAAATGCTTTTCTTTAAAATGCCTTTTTAAGTGCACAGCTCAATTGGAAACATATACAGTGGCTTGCAAAAGTATTCACCCCCCTTGAACTTTTCCACATTTTGTCACGTTACAACCACAAACTTAATTGTATATTAATGAGATTTCATGTGATAGACCAACACAAAGTGGTGCATAATTGTGAAGTGGAAGGAAAATGATACAAGGTTTTCAAACATTTTTAAAAATAGAAAACTGAAAAGTGTGGTGTGCAAAAGTATTCACCCCACTTTACTCTGATACACTTAAATAAAATCCAGTGCAACCAATTGCCTTCAGAAGTCACACAATTTAGTAAATGGAGTCCACCTGTGTGTAATCTAATCTCAGTGTAAATACAGCTGATCTGTGAAGGCCTCAGAGGTTTGCTAGAGAACATTGTTGAACAAACAGCATCATCAAGCCCAACCAGACAGGTCAGGGATAAATTGTGGAGAAGTTTAATAAAGCATGGTTAGGATATGGAAAAATATCCTAAGCTTTGAACATCTCACAGAGCACTGTTCAATCCATTGGATGGGAAGATGGATGGAGCCAAATACAGGACAATCTTGGAAGAAAACCTGTTAGAGTCTGCAAAAGACTTGAGACTGGGGCGGAGGTTCACCTTCCAACAGTACAACGAGCCTAAACATACAGCCAGAGCTACAATGGAATGGTTTAGATCAAAGAATATTCATGTGTTAAAATGGTCCAGTCAAAGTCCAGTCCTTACTCCAAGTGAGAATCTCTGGCAAGACTTGAAAATTGCTGTTCACAGACACTCTCCATCCAATCAGACTAAACTTGAGCTATTTTGCAAGAAGGAATGAGCAAATATTTCAGTCTCTATATGTGCATCGCTGGTAGAGACTTACCTCGAAAGACTTGCAGCTGTCATTGCAGGGAAAGGTGGTTCTACAAAGTGTTGACTCAGGGGTGAATACTTTTGCACACCACACTTTTCTGTATTTTATTTCAAAAAATTTTTTAAAAACCATGTATCATTTTCCTTCCACTTCACAGTTATGCACCATTTTGTGTTGGTCTATCACGTAAAACCCCATTAAAATACATTTACATTTGTGGTTGTAACATGACAAAATGTGGAAAAGTTCAAGGGGGGTGAATACTTTTGCAAGCCACTATGTCCATGCTTCATCATAGTTTGTTTCTTTGGAGGTGTCAAATAAATATTTTAAATGCGTATTGTTCCCTGTGTTTTCATCACAGAGCCCTATTGGGTGAAGAAAACACACTAAACTCCAGAAGTTTTTTTTTTTTTTTAATCTATATTGAGCCAGAACTATATCTCACAGAACCAGTTTGGATTCTCTGGTGCTAATTTGGTGTTAAAATGCACTAGAATACAGGAAATGGCATCTACTTAATTGAAAATGTTGTGGGGGAGGACCCCCAGACCCCCCAGGGTTTTATTTCCTTAATGCATCCATGTCTCTGTGTGTTCTTCACAGTCCAATGTTGAATCTACACAGTTCTCGTGGATGCTGATCCTAACTACAAATTAACTTGAGTAGTCTGTCTAGTTAGTCTGTTTTAAGGCTATATAATGTGCCATTTGTATAACATATAAACATGTCTAAAGTGCCCTCAGCAACACACAGAAGTTAGTGCCCTCTTCAGTGGTGAGAACGTGCTGTATGTGCCCTTTTTTTTCTTTTCGCCCCTGCCCTTCAAAAAGTCTGTGCACGCCACTGGTGCTGAGAATGGCTCCCTGAAAACAGTCAAATCTCAGAGACGAGCCTGTGGTTTTGACATAATAAAGAACTGAAAAAAATAAACACAAAGTTTTAACTCATACATGGTTTTGCAGAAAAGTACTTTGCTAACATTCATTCTGGTGATTGGGTCAGGGCGGCTGATGACCTACTGGACCTGCAGGACAACTGATTAATCTAGCTCCGGTGTAGCTGTATGGTAACTGTATCACATTGAGGTGATATCACTGATAATACCATTACACCTTCGAGAAAACTCATAGATCGCTGGATCGTTGCTGAATTGTTCGAGTACCAGGGTCCTTAATCTCTGAATTAGAGGTCCATTCAACCTTTAGGGTAAACCCCCCGACGAGGAGCCAGGTGGACCGTTGGAACTGGACCTCCAGCAGAGCTTAAGCTGGCTGGTTTAGACTGTTATTGGAAATGAAAACCGAGGATGTTTGTGACCCATGCAGACCAGCAGGGTCTGTGCTGTTGCTGTCCATGGTTCTGCAATCTCCCACTACCACTTTTCAATAACAGGTTTTTGAGATGTTCTCTCCTGCTCACCAAGACTTTTAAGTTATTTACTGCTTTATCCTTTGTTTATGTTGTACTGAAGTCATTGTGGTGTTAGGTTGCATGTATGCAATGAATTATGTTAAGCGAAAGAGGTTTTAGATTTCATTGTCTGACAGCTGGAATTCAGAGCTTTAAGTGTCTCAACATTCAACACAAACATTCTATCGCTTACTATTTTATTCATCTTTGATTCTTCTTGCAATTCACAAGTGCAACAAATGACCATGCTCTCTTTTTTAAACAAAAAGCATCATCACTGATTATAATTATGGAGAAACTTTGTGTCTATTGACCCAACCTCCTTTTTATATTAAAAGATGACAACCGTAGAAGATGGAAGAGCCTTAGCAAAAAGCTATTTTCCAACATGATGCATTATTATTAAATAAATTCTCCTCACACACGTACAAATAACAATTCTCAAATGTGTGTCTGACACAAAGAAAATAATGACCACGTCAAAGTCACTATCATGGAACCTACTTAATATTTAGGTATTAGGTATAAGTAGGACTGTTGCACTGGTGGGGCAATAATTTTTTTAAACTGTACACTGCACACGGTCCAACTGTCCCACTATTGCATGGTACACATACAGTAACAGAAGACAGTAGTGTCATGCTGTCTATAAAGTCCAAGAACTTGGCATACATTTAGTTTCTTTCCACTATGTGTAATATCAAACATGGACTTACAGAGGTTTTTTGTCTTTCACACATGAGCGCACACTTGTAACCATACAGATATAGTTACTTTTAAGTGAAATATTAAATATTTAGGCCTTTATTATACTGTTGTGTAGTGTAGGCATACACATGAACCGCTCAAACATGAATGTATTACAAAAACAAACACAACTCAGAGTTATTTCTTATCACTTAAAATGTGTAAAATAAATATTTTTATTGAACCAGACTCAGGGTAGTGACAGCCTTCAGCCAAAGAGGCCAAGGCCCCCCCTTCCTCACTGCCAACCTGCCAAGGCAACTATTCTTTCACCCTCTTAAACCTCAAGAATATTTAAACATGCAAATATTTTCCTAGTTTAACTGCTGGACACAGAATGTCTCCTACTTCACTCTAAAGTCCATTCTGAGATTGTATTTAAATGTACACTCTGAGCTATGAATGTTAAAAAAAAGCCTTCAAGTGCAAACATTGTGCAGATCGCTGAAATTAACATGACAGACTAAATAGTATTGTTATTTTTTCTAAGTACTTAGAATGACTATGACCTGGATGACTGAGAACCTTCATCAACATGTTTATGCCCTGATGACTCTTTGAAGTGTAACATTAAGGTGTTTCCAGTAACTTAATAAAGGATTTTATCATATTTATTAGTCACAGTTTCTTCATTAGTATTTGTCTGTGCATGAATCATTCAAACAAGGAAGCCCAAACATTCAACTGTAACATCAAGGGGACTTTATTTTGATTACTGGGGCAGAACTCATCCCATTTACTTTTTTCTTTCCCTTCTTTCATTATTTATTCTTTGCATTTTTATAATGCAATAAATGCACTACCTAGTGTATCAGGCACTAAATATTAATCTACCTGAATTCATGAATTCATGTCACACATGTCTGTAACCTGTAAATAGGTGTCCTACCAAGGGTGTCAACAGGATGACAAAGAAAAAACTGACAGAATTTCCACAAAAATTGGATGAAGGATGTGAATAGACTCCATTAACTTTTAGTGCTGATCTGGAATTTTCTCTCACTTTCTTTACCATTGTGTGATAGGATGTATTTAGGAGGCTGGTATCTGTGAGGGAGTACACATGGGGACTGTTGGGCCTTGATGGGGGTTTTCACTCTATTGGAAGAGCAACAGCTATCTTCCTCTAGGGGTCACTATTTACAAGTGAACATGCCTGTACTGCAGTCAGCTACTATGAGCTTATTTTACCTGATCACACAGTTTTTCTCAGGAACTCTTTGCTGGACGTCCCAGTATCTTGCAGCTTTGATAAAAGTGACTCTCTGTATTTCCCTCACTGAATTGTGGGCTGATAATGATTTAGAGTTAGAATGCTATCAAAGTAATTCTTAACCCTGCACCCCTACAGCCCATCGCATGTTGCGGAAGAATGCCTTTTCCTTTGCTGGGCTGATAAATCTTAGAAGGACAAATACTTCAGTGGGATGTCATGGACAGAAAGGGCATGTAGGGAGAGATTCAATAGATAAATGTGTCTAAATTAAACAGACAGGCACTGAGAGGGGCCACAAAAGGCCTTAACCTTCTGTAGTCCCACATTCCTACTTAGTAATATTAGAGTTTGGCACTCATAACACCATAGCAAGGTGCTACACTTTGTATGACACAGTTTCTGCTTTCAGGGGGACCTGCCTTGTGTATCCAGTCTGTGGCTTTTGGTCGGTGTTTAAAAAAAAAAGCCCAAAAGTCTCAGGCTGCATCGTTTCCCAGGCCCCCCTTGGGAGGAGCTTTTGTCCAAGCAAGGAAGCCTCCCCAGCCCGCAGGTATAGGATGACAAGGCTTTATATGCTGCTACCTATAGATGAGAGTGGTGCAACGAAAAACCTGAACGTCCAAAAGACTCAGAATGCTGCTTGTGATGAATTTTACATTGATGGTCGTCTTTGTAGTTTCTGCTTGGTTGTGTTGCAGCAACAGGTGCGGCACTTTAACAAATGAGCTGCAGCAGGGAGAAAGGGATAAGGTCTCATGTGGAGAGAGGGAGAGAGACAGAGAGAGAGAGAGAGAGAGAGAGAGAGAGAGAGAAGGGGGTGAGGGGCTAGAACTCTAAATGCACCCCCTCCCTCCAAGTTATAATAAACCTAGCTAGCAGTGTAACAAGCACACCTGTCTACTTCTGGTATATACAGGAAAAACATGGCCTGGCAGGCTGTTCCCTATGAGGGCCTTTAGTCCCCTAAATCATAATTAAAGGATATGTGATTGAGTACTAAAACTATGATAATGTTATTAAGTACTATTAATCAGTCAAGAGACAACTGATGGATGACCATTTACAATGTATTGACAGTAGCTGACGTGATATTCAACAGTGAAATCTGATGTCATCAGGTTTTGTTTGAAGAAGGCAGCTTAACAGAAGTTAAGCTGTATATAATTAAGAAAATGTTTAGCAAATTTGGTCAGGATACCTGCTGTTTTAAACTTTTTACTGAAAAAGTAATAAAAAAACTTTTGTGTGTGTCTAGTGGCCTGCCCTCAAAGATCTGTGGCTGACAGAATAGAAGAAACACAAACTGAAGCTAAGACTTCATCAACTCAAGTTCTATGTTTTCCACATAGAAAAGAAAAAAAAACAATTTACAAATGTTGATCTTAATTAAAAAAATTTTTTAGAGCATAATGTCTCTTGAATGCTGGTGTTGGGATTTGTAAGAGTAAACAGCTGCCTGTTCCTCTGCACTAAACCATGAAAACACTTCTTCTTGAGGGAAAATACGATTTTGAGGTCTGTGAAAACCTTTGTCTATTTGTCAACAAATCAAAGAAATGTTGAAAGAAAAGAACCAGTTGTTGCCTCAGGTCAGTATTATTTGTTTATGTTGGAAGCAGGCGCAGAGTGAAAACAAACAGCAACATTGGTAAAATGCAGAAATGGTCTTATCAATAACTTACACCACAGGCACCAAATAAATATTCTCATCATTAGAGCGATATACAAATACATCTTTCAGTTACCAGTAGACTATCACATTGTAAGAATGTTACAAATACAAACAGGATCGTATCTGACGCTGATTGTCCATTTGCCTCTTTATGTGAATCTGACAAAAAGTGCTTGGCTGTGTTTTGTCTTCTCTTCAGTATCTGTCTTGTTTGTAGCACTTCAAAATAGCAAAATATCACATTGTGTTTGTTATATCAGCTATTTACAAATGAAAGGCTGTAAATTCACTGTACATGCATAGCACCTAATGTATTTACAACAATAGCACTGCTTTGAAAAGGTTTAATGCTTTTTGTGAAGTTAATGGTAAAATGATGACTTGAACACAATTAAAACCTTTACAAACTATGGACAGTAGCATTGTGAAGAAGTCCGATGCTGGTAAATAAAATATAACACAGCTGTGTGTGTGTGTGTGTGTGTGTGTGTGTGTGTCCAAATTTCCTTAATCTGGCCCTTCTTTCTGTCTTTGTCTGTGCATCCACAACTGACAAAAGCTTTGAATAATCCAGAAGGCAGGATCCAAACGGGTTTTTTTTTCAGTCATCATTGCAATCAAGCTACAGTATGTGCCAAGATCGGGGGTCCATGTTTGGATGAATCATAAGGCCATGGGGTCAACTCCCCCCTCTTTAAGTCTGCTCAGTTATCTGGCCTCTGGCCCAAGCCTTTCCTGGCACGATGCCGGCGTCTCCGGCGATCACTGCTGCTGTGGTGATGATGCATGTGGTGGTGTACATTGTGACTATCCCTCAGTCGCCTCACCATTTCATGGTCCTTGTTGCCCAGAACCCGAGGCAGGAAAAGTGAGGCTTTGTCCGTGCTTCGGGTTTTAAAGCCTCGTCGTGGCCGGCCTTTGCCATTAATGGAAACGTACCACTGGCGCTTGGCACTGGCTCGTCGCTTGCTGCTGCCACCCCCTAATTGCAGCGACTGCTCTGTGGAATGGTGGCGGGATGCGTAGGTGTTGTACCCAAGCTCATGAATCCTTTCCACAAACTCACACTCTCTGTTGAACACTTCCTAGGGGGGTGGAGAAAGAAAGAAAAGAGTAAGCCACATTTGTAATTGACAACAGGACAACCAATCATGGGGCGGCTGTGGCTCAGCAGTTAGAGCGGGTCGTCTAGTGATTGGAAGGTCACTGGTTTGAATCCCGACTGCATGTGTCCTTGAGCAAGATACTGAGCCCCAAATTGCTCTTGATAAGCAGTTGGCGCCTTGCATGGCAGACTCTGCCATCAGTGTATGAATGTGTGTGTGAATGTGGCATGTATTGTAAAGCGCTTTGAGCGGTCAGTAGACTGGAAAAGCGCCATTTACTATTTACCAATCAATGACACTGTGAAAGTTTCCATTCCACTCAGTTCTGTATGTAGGTATTTATCTGGTGTACATTGCAATACAGCATTTTTGCCTTGTCATATTTGAGGCCTTTAACCTGCTCCCTCTTGGCCGGTGTCAAACAGGAGCTGGAAGTGTAACACATTAGATGATGACATGACATATTTACCCACCGAAGCATACAGCCGCCCTTTATCATTCATGGCCAGATATCTGCCTGAGAAAAGCCCTTTTATGGCCACAACACCCACATCCACTGCTGTGATTTCCATGATGCCTGAAAGACAGATAAAACTACAACAGTTATATGACTAAACGTCTGCTGTATGGCTGCGGAGAATGTGTATTAAATTCATCATTGAAATTCTTCAAAGATAATTCTGCTTTCACTGTGGATGTATCAATCTATCATCCAGTTAATCTTTGAAGCTGGAAATGCAAAGCAAACTAATTAAGTTCCGGTTATGTTTGACAACTCCCATGCCAAACGGTGCGTTTATTGGCTCTTTTAATCAGTGCTTGATTAGTCAATGGCCTATTCAGCGATGTAGAAAGCCTCTAATGGCTACTGATTAGATAAATACATCTGTTAGGACAGCGCCTTTGTCTCGGCCGGATGTTACTTTAGCTGATGCTTCTACTAGAGATAAACCTGCATGCCGGCAGCTATGATCTCTCTCTCTCTCTCTGTCTGTCTGTCTGTCTGTCTGTCTCTCTCTCTCCCCATCACACACACACACACGGACGGACATTTACGAGCGCGCTTATCTAGGTTACTGCCAGTGAAACTCTAATAGATTATCAACAGAGACCATCACAACGTGGCCCACTCCCTTAGCAAATATTGAATACTGTAAAGTCTGATACGTTCTAATCATATATGTAAAACATATATTGACCGGATGGTGAAACTTTATTATTTTCGTTGAATTCAACCATTTTGCATAAAAACACAACAACTTTAATTTCACAGCTTGACTGCATGTCTTTGAATGACAATGTTCTCCCAATAAATCACACAGCGTCAAACCAACAGTCTCTCTTCTTATAACTGTCATTATATCTGTCGTTCATAGTTTTGCCTGTGTTAGTGCAGTTCGCATTAGACCAAGTGAATACTCACTGAACGGGTTGTTTTCCTCCAATGATCCATCTATTTTCCCATTAGAATGGATCTGTAAATGATATTTAGTAGCGCAGTAGAGTTTCCTGCGTCTTGGCGCACCTCCGAGATGTTCGTATACTCCTCCGCGGCCCCCAGCGTCCCTCCGCTGCCGGGGGTCGCAAGCCTGGCCCGGGGCGCAGTTAGCCCGGGGACTAACGGGATCCAACAGGCTCAGCAACACCAGCAATGGTATCATCAGCATTGTGGCATGGCCGAGGACCAGCGACTGTTGAGAAAAAACGAGGAAATCCTGTCTGGCTCTTGGCTCCCATTAAAGTTTCGGGGCCCCAAAGCTCGAGAGCTCCTGCCTTGCAAACATCCGAGCCCGAGAGACGACGCTGACAGCACAGCCGCCTCCGAGGTCGGATCCTCTCCTTGCCTCTGCTGCTGCTGGAAATCCCTCCTGCGGGTCTGACTGAGAGCGTCTCCTCAGACAGAGCGCAGATATAAAAGAGGCTTGTGGTGACAATAGGCTGAACTCCAACCAATTGATACAAAGGAAAGGGGGAGGCAAAAGGTATCAGCCCTGTGTGAAGTGAGAGACTGCGGCGTGGATAAAATTACATAGTGGCTGAGTGCGGAACAGCTCTCTCCTCTGAAGTCCTCTTCATCCCAAACTATACAGACGGGCTGAGCCAGCGCCAGGGGCTGCAACAGGTGAGGAATAAAACTTCTGATGATGTGCTGGTAAATAAAAAACCTACTCAACCTTGAAAAAAATTAGAAAAGGAACCTTAACACGCCGCAATTTTTTACAGTGACTACACGATAAATTCATATCTAAGATTCAATTTAAACAGTTTATCTAGGCCTACCAATTTTCTGGTATTTTAAAAAGCATTCTGAATTAACACAAATGTTTGGTATAGTTGGTCCACATCTAACTAGAGAATGAATACATTCATCCGATCTTATCAGGTGCTTGAAAGCTAACACAGTAAACCCATTATAACAGGCTGAGGGCAATATGCGCCTTGAATCAGAGCTCCTTGCTGGTAGCACAGTCCTGCACATGGTGCAGAGTTCTACATAGTTCTTCTAGAGGTGGTGGGAAACCACCACTGCAGGTTGACTTGGGAATTAAATCCAGCCTCTCAGCAGTTAAAAGCTCCCGGCCTTCTTTGTTTCCATAGACTTCTTCCTCCACCAGACCTGTAAGCATATCTTGCCAAAGCTAAGGGTCATTTTAAATCTGTTAGAATAAGAAAAAGTAGAAATGAATTATCACAGGGCTCACTCCATGTGCTCCCTGTGCCACAGAATCTCTGTCTTATGCGTTATTCTTTATCCTTCACCCAAGCAATGAATTGTCCCAGACTTTTCCCATTCTAATGCCCCAGCTCTGGTGAGGCAACAGCCGGTGGGCGGAAGAGCAGCAGGCTAAATGACTACTGCCTAAATTGCTTCCATCTTGGTCGCATTATGGTTTGCATTCTGGTAATTAGCACCATCATCTACAAATCTCTCTGCCCTTTGGCGCTGCTCCACTGCTGCTATGAAGGCCTGTGCTTAGTATCCCCCTGAGAGTCGACGGATAATTTGTCTTCCCCTCCCATACATCACCCAGCTAGCAGCCTCTGTCACTTTATTTACTCCGACGATCAGAAAAAGGCAGCTCTTTTAATTACAAATGTGTGCACATTATGCTTCTGAGACCCCTTGCAAGTCAGACAGCACACCAAAACATCAGCCAGGCCGTGTGTAACAGAGGTTGTTCTGGTTGCCATTTCTAAGTGAGACGCTCTTAATGTGGTTAAATGCTGAAAGAGGGTGGAACCTCAGATGTGGTGTGCTGTTTCTCTCAGAAACTATTTTAATTACGCTCCCCTCCACACCGCCCACAAAGAATCCCAGCAATAAGCAGAGCTAACGCTCTCAATTTGTGATGCACACACACACAGATGCATGCACAGGCACATTCACGCATGCACACACACACACGCACGCACACCTCACTCTTCACATTAAGATAAGCGTGTTAATGCTTATCTAAATTTTAGGCTTAATTCAGATCCTGTTTCCAGATGTTTTTGAGTAGGATTGCATTGTCAGGGTTATCCCTGTTTGTGACATCTGCACTCTGTATTAAACTCCATGATTCATTCTCCACAGTGTTCCCTACACACAGCTTTATACTTCCTTCCAAGCATTAATGAGTGAAAATGTTTGCCTGGGCTCTCACCAGCATTTAAATCCAAAGACTAAGCTGCTCTTTTTATGCTCTGCCCCCAAACATAAACAGTCAGATGTACAGATTGCAGCAGAGTCCATTGCAGTCTGTGGAAAATTTGGATTTGAGTGTTGTTGAGGAAAAATTGTATAATTCTGGGCAAGAAGAGTATATCTGTGATGTCATGGACATACCTATTTTCGTTAAGTTTTGCATTGCAAACACTATATTACCAAATCATGAAGTAAAATATGGTAGAGCCCTTTATCTGGATCTACACCAAAAGTTAATGGGTTCTTTTCTGGGCTGCGACCCATCCTCTATCCAAGTTTCATGGAAATCTGTTCTGTAGTTTTTGTGGAGAAACCAAAACAACAACAAACCAAACATAATCTCTATTCAGAATGCAATTTACCTTAACACTTTGACTACACTGGACATGTAAAAAGTGGATCATTTGCATAGTGGCAGTGCTGTGAAAGTTAGCTTTTATTGGCCCTAATTTGCAGCACACCAGCAAGGGTTGTGTGAGTCACAGGCAAAACAAGACAGTGAGCTTTCACTTTGGGTTCTACAGACTACAGAAGCCAAATGATAAAGTTACTAAGCACCCAGTGAAATAAACTTCAACAGGGAGATCAGCAGAGTTATAATCTGAGTTTTGTGGGGGTCTCTAAAATAACTTACCCTAACCCTAATTAACATCGGATAAATAATGGTTGTACACCAACGGTTGCACCTCCAGTCACCAGTCCGTCAAGCTCCTGAAGTTCGTGGACGACACTGCGCTAATTGGGCTCATCTCTGGTGGGGATGAGTCCGCCTACAGGTGGTAGTATGACCATCTGGTAATCTGGTGCAGCCAGAACAACCTGGAGCTTAATACTTTAAAGACAGTGGAGATAGTCGTGGACTTCAGGAAGAGCCCAGCCCTACCCGCACCCGTCATCCCGTGTGGCTCCCCAGTCGACTCTGTGGAGTCCTGCCACTTCCTGGACACCATCATCACCCAGGACCTAAAATGGGAGCTGAACATCAGATCCTTCACCAAAAAAGCTCAACAGAGGATGTTCTTCCTGCGGCAGCTGAAGAAGTTCAACCTGCTAAAGACAATGATGGTGCACTTCTACACTGCACTATAAAAAAGAAAAAGTTTCTAAAACGTAAAATATCAAGGCAACATGATGCAAGAGATTTTTGAGTTTTCTCAACTTTTACCTGCTGTTGTTGACTTAACTAAGGTTTTTAAGTTTTGCCAAGAGTTCTGCCAACTTGATCTTCTTGTTCACCTAATTAGGAGAATCCTGTGAGACTAAAAAAGAAATGAATGCCATGTATATCTACTTGCACCAAACACAGATTGTTTAGATGAATTATCAAACTATTATATATGTATATATATATATATATATATATATATTAGGGCTGTCAAAGTTAACGCAACATCCTCTTAACGCCGTTAATTTTTTTAACGCGCGATTAACGCTCGGTATAAAAAAACAAAAAACAAAGCGCGCATTGAAAGATTTACGGCCGTCAGTGGCACCTGTAGTCTTGATCCAGAGGGTGGCAGAAAGGGAATCAGAAGAAGATGCAGCAGGGTTGGCGGTTCGGGAAAAACACGGTGGACTGAAAAGTGAGGAAATGGAGAAAGGACTTACCGTAAAATACCAAATAATAGCCGGGGGGTTTAGTTGTTTCAATCACTTAACAGACCAAAAGGCAATTTGGGACAGGCGTTTAATTCCTTCCTCACAATAATCCTGGATGAAAACAGTACAAACTTCTCCAGCTTCTCAGTGAATTCTCTGGCATCCTCCTGTAAGTGTAGTTGTTGCGGCGGAGGAAACGTTTCAGCCAACCAGCACTCGCTGCAAACTCCTCATCTCTGCTGTCACTCACGGTGGCGGACATTTGTTTCTCCATCGTCCTGATCATTCTGCGGGACACTCTCTCGTGGCGTGCCCGTTTGCTGATAACTCATCCCCGCATGTTTATCTCAGGCTCCTCGCTAGCCTTCTTCCTCCCTCCAGCAGGCAGCCTGGCCCTGTTGATGTCCTCCTCGGACAGACGCTAAAGCTCCGTTTCTCTCACTCTCTTCTGGTCGACAGAGAAACATCTAGCGGCTGCTTCTCCCGAGTTTTCCTCTGCATATTTTAACAGAAAGTTTGAATTTCAAGTGGTACTTTTTATTGTTTTGCTGCACCGGAGCCATGGCGATCATCAGTGTGATACTGACTGACAGAAAGCAGCACACTGCGTGAAAAAGGCGAAGAAGAAAAACGTGCAGTGTCAGTGGACACCTCTTCTTCCTTAATTTTTAAAAAAAAAAAAAATTAGACCCGACATTTATTTGGAACCGGCGCTTATTTACCAAAATATACATCTGCACCGGAGTTTAAAGGGACCCTGTGGATAATTGAAACCCGTATATTATTTGGTCATTTACGGTGTGAACGGCAAACTACTTTCGAAACACTGCCAGATGGTTCGATCGATAGGACAAAAGTTATCTGCATGTACTATCGACATGAAATGAGTTACCATCGAAGTACATTGAGTCTCAAATATCACTTGCAAGCCAAACACAGGGCAGATGCAGAGAGCCCCCCCCCCGCCAAAAATGTTCATAATGCAAGCATATTTGCCCTTTCTTATGTTGTTAAAAGTATTAAGAACATTAAAAAATACATCAAGGTACATTTAGAACAGAAAAAAATGTGCCAAAAAAATTGCGATTAATTTGCGATTAATCGCGAGTTAACTATGGACAAAATGCGATTAATCGCGATTAAAAAAATTAATCGTTTGACAGCCCTAATATATATATATATATATATACACATATATGTGTGTTAGTGTTGTGACGTGTACGAACGAACCGATTCTATTGAACGGATCGTTAACATGAACGATGGGATCTGAGTCGCAGCTGGGAACCGTTCTTTTTTTTTTTATATATCACTGTGTGCTCCTCCTTTGCTCCTCCCCTGAGTGGGACAGAAAACTTACATGGGGAGGAGCGCAGCCCAGCTGCACGGTGCCTATTAGATATGCAAATGTAGCATGACGCCACCTGAGTTGTGCACGCTGCCTTTGCGCAACCCCCCCCCCAAAAAAAAACCAAACAAAACAAAACAGAAACACATGACTGCCCTACCTCGGAGAGCAGAGCAGCTGCAGCGGTCTTAATTAGGAGGAGGACAGTTTTGTTCCAAATCTCACCCCATCATACCTCCCAGTGATTATTTCCAAGATAAAATGAGTTACCACCAGGCTGGCTTCTTAAAACTTAATAAATTTAAAAATCAGTCAAACGAGCCAGTTTTTTGAACGGCTCTTTGAAAGGAACAGCTCACCAAGATCCGGCTCCCCTCAAAGAGCCATAAATCCCATCTCTAATATGTGTGCCATATATTGACAGAAACAAACCACGACGTACGTAGAATTCACAGTGGTACAAATGACTGCAATCTGCATGATGTAGCTGTCCAACAAAAAGAAATGGACATGGTATAGTTTGGCAAACTACAGTTAAAAATTCCTCAATTATTACAGCACATTCACACAGCTTAACAGATGGGAAGTCTCTCTCGGCAAACACCCCTTCACTCATGGTGCCAACATTTTTATCATCTTTGTTAACTCGACACAATTTAATCACAGAACAAAGGATGTGAATTAACCTGCAACCGTCTTACACATCATCTTATTCACAACACATTCACGAACCATAATTACACCAACAACAACAGAATACCCAAGAGTCTTTGCGCTACAGTCCACAAGGGGCGTTACACTATAAATCACTTGTGATTGGTTGGCAGATCTCGCTCTCTCTCTCGCTCGCTCTCTCTCTATATATACATATATATATATATATATATATATGTAGTCACATTGACCAAAAATTGATCTAATCTAATAAATCGACTAAATCGACTCCGAGCTGAACTCATCACAGCTTCCGCCTGCGATGCAAGATCTGGTTGTTTACCTGAAGCTCCTGTGGACGCACCTGTTCAGCATAGAGCCCTTAAATACTGTTCGAACTGGTTCAGACATGCGCCCTTTGCGCAGTGTTGCGCACATGAAGAATCTACGAGTTGGCCCAACTTAACTAAAAAATCTGCTCATAGATTTACAAATCCTTGTTGTGCTGATTTTAAAGTAGTAGTTAAGACAACAATGAGGGAAATTTGCTGGGCATACAAGATGTTATAGATTGCTTATTGCAAAGCTTTATTTCTGAGTCAGTTTAATTTGAAAACTCTAATGAGATAAACAATTACTAGTTATAATTTTTACAGTGTGCCATCATCGAGTCCATCCTCACCTCTGGTATGCTGCTACTGCTAAGGATAAGAGCAGACTGCAGCGTATCATACGCTCTGCTGAGAAGGTGACTGGCTGCAACCTTCCATCCCTTGGTGACCTGCACAGCTCCAGGGCTCTGAAGCGTACATGTAAGATTGTGGCCGACCCCTCCCACCTCGGTCACAGACTTTTTGACACTCTCCCCTCTGGCAGGAGGCTGCAGTCTATCAGGACCAAACCCTCCCGCCACATGAACAGTTTCTTCCCTTCTGCGGTTGGGATCCTTACAAGGTCCCGGGACCCCCACTGACACTGACTCTTGCACACATACCCATCACCGCCCTTGAATCTATGCATTACAATAATGCAGAATTTGTAAAATGTTCAAATTATTTTTTATTTTTTTTTATCTATTTTTTTGCCATTCCTGTACAGCTCTTCTATCCTTTTTTTATCAGTCATCCTACACTTATGTCTCTGTTTGTTTATATTGTATATTGTATATATAATAATCACTGTTTTTTTATTGTTTATTGTCTCAATGTATGCACCTCATTCACCAAGACATATTCTTTCTTGGTGTAAAACCCTTCTTGGCAATAAATCTGTTTCTGATTCTGATTCTGATAAATGTTAGCCAAAAGGGTCAATTCACACCTGCCATTAAATGCGTCTCGAGATGTGCCTTGAGTGACCTCATGTGATCAGATCTCACCTCCTCACTCTATATGCAAATATACATCTATGGGACTCAGGTGACTTTCTCCACGGACAACAAGAAGTAGCCTATATAAGTTACAGCTTACTTGATGTAAAATAAAATGTTGTTATGAAATAAAGTTTGGTGTAAATGGTGTAATCAGTTGAAACAGTTCGTTCAAACAGCTGCTGGGTGTTGCATTGCACTTCAGACATGAAGGCAGACAGGATGCACACAAACAGACAGGCTTTTACAGCAATGAGGCGGCAGCCTCTTTTTACAGGTAAAAAAACATGGCAATGCATTGAATTTAATGCTGGATTTAGGCACCAATGATTTAAATATTGCTGTAGCCGTTTTACAATGTTTGTTAAGTTTCATTCAATAACTTAAAATCACGTGATTTGTTCAGGAGTCTGGTATATTGCCATTACTAGTGACTTCACTTTATAGCATGGTCAAAGTCCACCACTTTCACACATAGCAACGCAGTTCTTGGAACAAATGTGTCAATTAGATCAAAACAACAGTTAATTTTTGATAATCTATGAAAAGGTATGACAGCTAGCACACACCCCTGAGAGAGAGAGACTTATACTGCGTGGTCATTCAGTGTGTTTACATGACACTCAAGAAAATTGGATTGATAGTCGCATTACTCCTGCATGTATACGTTCTATCAGATCGGATCGGATTATGCGTTCTGTGCAGGCATGAGATTTCTTTCCCGGGGCCGTGAGCCAGAAGTAGAAGGACGGCGACAGCGGCATCTTTCCTCCGAAATCACTGCAAGAAAGAGCGCCATTGTGCATCTAGTTTGTGTAATTATCATGTACACCATATATGAACTATACAAAGATGTAGCTTCGTCTCGCTCTTCGTACGCCATCTTTCTCGAATTCCGAGGCAGAGTTTGTTGTTGCTGGTGACGTAAAGAGGTCAGCTGGAGGTGGCTCTATTACCACTGGTTGAAATGGGTACAGTGCCACCTATCGTACCGGGGTATGACATGCTTCGGCCAATAATTCGATTTTCTCACCGGCATGTATACTCGGACAATTGTAGTTGTCTGAGCAGCATAGTCACACTATGGCTGTAATCCGACTAAGCTGTGCATGTAAACGTACTGAGTGTTACTGTCTTGAGAGAATATGGTGCATAGTTCCTCTGGGATAGATAGATAGATAGATAGATAGATAGATAGATAGATAGATAGATAGATAGATAGATAGAATTACTTTAATGATCCCAGACTGGGAAATTATTTTGTTACAAGAAAGATTCTTTTAACCAATAATTAAAAACATTTATTATTACATCGACAAATTCATAAATTGTGAATAAAATGTTTTATGATAATGTATAAGTGACCCCCATAGATCTATTATTTTACCACTCAGCTTTCATGTAACTTGAACACATGGTGATTAAGACACTTTATGATGCATTTCTTCATAGAGGGGCTAAACACATAGTCTTAACGCATCTTCTTCGTGAGCAACATGTTGTGTCTTCAGTGTAGCCAAGGGGTAATAAAGAGACAACACCAACATATGACGGTGTATGATGCTCTATTAATTAAAGAGCAGTCTCAGTAAAAAAGAATAGCAACATAGCCTACTTGTATAGTTCTCATAGTCTCAGAAAATCCCCAAATAAGCCAAATATATGTCCACTGAAGTATCAGAGCTCAGGCCAGAATGAACCTTTTTGTAACATCTTTTTTAAGATGTCTTTTTAACATTCACTATTGACATCAAAGTGACATCATTACAGGGTTTAAAATGAATGTTTTTGTGATGTCATTGTTGGACGTCTTTTCAACGTCAATTGCAAACATCCAAAGGACGGCTGCTTATGGGTGCTGCTTTTATGATGTCTTTCATAGACCTCAGATTCCTCCTAGGATCTCCTCTTTCCTTCACTAGATCATGTTATTAGTCAAATTAGATGGCGTCCCAGGCAAAGTTCATCCTGCTGACTGCCAGGCACTAGCTTGTTGGTAAAGTCAGTTTTTTTATGCTAATGACTGAATTCTTCAGTGTCCTCAGTGCTTATCAGAGGCTATCTTGTCTTAATCTACGCTTTACTGAATAATGTGTTTTGGCCTTTGTCAGATAAGCTATTGTTCCAAGGTTGGGAGACAAAAACATGGTATTCAGTAAATTTATTCAAGATTAGACAGTGTGCTTGCTTGTGAGTGATGATCACTTTGTATTTCATTAATGTCTTACACAGCGTCCCTATTTTGCTTTTTTCTTCTGGATTGGGGTTGATTAAGCTATAAACTGGACAATATATCTGATTCCTTGGAAAATCTTTTGAAGTTTCCCCAAAAAGTCTGCCCCTTCACAACTCTCATGTGATTGTAATTACCCTGACTTTGAAATATTAGCATAATATCAAATACCCATTTTATGTAATAATTGCCATTTTCGCTTAAATTTCATGATATACCTTTATTAGCATCATTAATTCAATAATGGCAATAAGATTGGATTAGATGTTGAACCTGTGTTAGCTGTCTGTAGACGTTGTAAAACGGGTCCCAGCTAGACATCAAGATTTTGCTTTCTTTCATGTCCAAAAACATCCCAAAAGTCTGTGCTTGACGTTTAGATACTTAACTTCAGATTAGGGTTTGTGCCTCAGAGTGTCTCAAATGCATCTTGAGCGAACACTCACTCTATTTTATGCCACTTTTAGCAGCTGTTTGATTCCTTGGCATGTGTACAGTCTTGAACCTTGTCCGAATTGTTTAGCACAGGCAAATTAATCGTGTTTGGAAGCTTTGTCCTATGCACAACACAAACTTGACTAATTGGTCCCTCAATGTGGCTAGGGAGGCATTCAAGTTCACATTAAACTGCACACTTGCATTCCTGACTGCCTCACAATGTAGCTGGAATGATCAGATCCAAGTGTGTCCTCTGTACTTTTTGCATGTATGCACACCTGTGTTAAGAGGAGATAAGCCATTGAGCAATGCTTTTGCTTCAAGAGAAAACCTTGAATATTTCTAAAGTATTTGCAAAGCTACAATATTTCTAAATATTATTTTTGCCATCATCCACTTGTCAAATTAAACCAAACCTATACACATGAAGTGCTTCTCCACAAAACCCAAAAGCATACATTTTAAATTTATGTTTTTCTTTTTTCTTTCCTCCAGCCATGACTGAAGGCAAGAAAGCATCAGGGCTCCTTTTTTAATTGACCTTCCCAAAATCACCCCCCCCCCCCCCGCCCTGCACCACTACCCCCAAATACTCTCTTGGCACAAAAGGTTTCTTTTCTGCAATAATACAAAGGTTATTAGCCAGGTCCTTTTCTTGGCCCCTGCTTTTTGCAGAAGATGAGGAAAAAGGAGGTACCAGTAATCCAGAGCAAATCAAAATGACCTTTGAACTCTTTTGCTGTACTTTTTCTCATGGGCAGATTTCTTTGGTGAGGCGGTGATCAGAGGGCTGAACCCAGCCGCTGCCTCTCGTCTCCTGACAAATCGCTGCTGAGCCTCTTTTGTCCCCATGACTTTGATCTCACCTGCTTGTCAGGCGCTTCAGAAAGAAGTCCTGTACAGTCCCAGCACACTGCAAACAAATTGGCAACAAGTGTTTTATTCAACCATCCCCTTTCTCCCTCTCTTTTATTTTGTCTCAACCCAGTTCAGTCTTCTATATTAACATGTTGGTTTGGTTAATTGTGTTTGCAAAGCTTCTAATACAAATTAAATACACAGTTTTAAACAGTGCTTGAAATGGAAAAAATAATGATATGTTAGTATGGGGTATGGTATGGAATTTGCCTGCTCACAGCTGCACAAGCAGACAAGAGCCGCCATTGGAACTGTTTGACTGGCTATCAGGAAGTATCTATTGCCGTTTGTGCTGGGTACTGGATCTAATTTTAGTGTGACATGCCAGGGACTCAAAAGGAAGAAGCGCCAGGATAGGTCTGTATCCGTGTGTTTGTAACTGTGTGTGTTTGTGTGTGTGTGTCTGCTCATCTCTCTCATCTCTCTGTAATGTCCTTACAAATATGAGGATGACACTTTTTCATTTCACGGGACACATAAATCAAAGTAAAATTTATAAGACACTAGCCTGTTTGGTTCTAATGTTTACAATTACATTAGTTAACATATGGCTTTAAAGTACATTTAAAATGCAACTTATTGACTAACACTGCTTTTATTGAATGATCATAATGACCAATTCTCATTTAGGGTGGAAAGCAGACCTTTGTTGGCCTGATTTTGTAACTTTTTTCAGGTAAGGTAACTGGTTTAAGTTTCATGGTTGAACACTGAAAAATGTTGTGGTGTCAATGTCAAGGTGACTTGAAATAGATTGCAACATGGATTTTGCTAACCTAATCAAGGGCCTAAGTCTATCAAAACATAGGACACAAGACTTGAACCCCAGTCTTTGTAGAAAGTTGAGTGTGAAGCTAGTTCATGAACTCCTCTTTATTAAGGCAGGAACACACCAGCCCAACCGTTGGACGTCTGAAGCGTTTGGAGAGACTCGGACGAGGTCGGGAACATTTATGTTTGGTGTTTTCGGCTCTGTCGGAAGCTTTCGGAGCCGCACGGACGTTGTCGGATCCGACTGAGCATGCGAAGTCTGAGGAGGAGGACATCTGAGCCATTGGATCCTCTGATTGGTTGTGTGCCAGCTGAATGGCCGTTCTGATTGGCGGTGTGCTGGCGAATCAGCGCGGTGTGTGGGAGGGACGGAATACTGTGTGCGCTTTGTTTTTCTATGCACTCCGTTCCGTCATTCCCCATTTTCATGTTTTGCAGTAGTGACACCAGAGTAGTTGTTACGTCCTTTCAAGGACGAATTAATTTGCGTAAGTTTGGTAATGCCTTGCTGCGTGTTTAGTATGCAGCTGTTTTTATCGGAAATAGTTAAGTTTCGTTTTGATCGAAAGTAAAGAGAGTTGCGTGCATAAGGTTCTCGTTTACAACTCACAACACAAGCGCCACCCGCTTATTGCATCTCGCGCAAGCGCAGAACGTACACGCTACTGTGGCGTAGGCAGCACGTCGAAGCGGTGTGTTCAATGCAACTTTTCTGTCGAACGGGTCAGACAAGAGGCAACGGAGTGGTCGGAGAGTGGTCGGATAAGGCAGTTGGACGTCTGGGCGGTGTGTGGGGGCCTTTAGACCTGGGGATCAGCATTTATCGTAACTACATCTAGCCTGTGTGTTTTTTCCCTTTTTGTTATAAAAACTAATGTAGTTATTTAAACCCAAATGACATTTAGCTACATTTGCCCAACCCTAACCAAGCCACGTCCATTGGACAACATCAAAAACAGTCCAAAAGTCATAGCGAGTGTCAAAGTTTAAAACAAAAGGCCACTGGAGCAGCTGTAGCTCAGGAGGTAGAGCAGTCCTTTGCTAATTGGAGGGTCAGTTGATTGCCTCTGCTTTCTACAAGTGATCTTGGCCAAGATATAACATCCCAATTTCCATTAATGTGTGTCAATGGTTATCGCTCCTGATGAGCATAATTGAATGCTGACTGGTAATTAGGATTAGAAAAGCGATTTTAAAAAACTGTCAGTTTTATCTTTCATTGACCAAGCTGACATATCTGATGATCTATGAGTGAGAACATGTTTGCTTAAATAGATTGTTAGTGCTGTGAGAATTGTTTTCTTTTAAGTAAAATAAAATTAACTTGTAATCATTAATTAATCAGATCACTCAGATAAGAGTGAAACACTGGCAGCCAAATATTTTTTGAATTTATGAATGATTGTAAAGATAAACAGGGGGAGTTTATGGCTTGTTGCTAAATTAACTTAGATGCTGTTGCACTTGACCTACAGTACACAAGCCGAAATAAAAAAATTAATGCCCTTAATGTTGTGACATGCTATCAAATATCGATATATTTCAAGGTATCATATTGAAGTTAGGAATTCTAGTATCTTCTCAACACCACTATGAAGAATGGCCAGGTCCTGAGGCCTGTGTCTAAAAGCCAGTTATGTTGGTGTGTTAACACACATGTTAATTTTAATAACACTGTTACTTAGAAACAGTAACAGATATTAATAGAAAGATTAATATCTAGATCAACTTTTCATGACAAATTGCATCAATATAACAACCACCTACCACCTTTCATTAAAAGCAACAGTTTCTAATGCATAATGCCTGCTTAGCTATAGAAAGCTGCATGCTTTCTTTACATCTTGACCACATGTCAGTGATATTGGACTGAACACTCTGTTATAGTTGAAGAGTAACATTTGAACAAGCAGCAGACATGGATTTTTTTGTCACATGTACACATCAAAGTCAAATGATTCCCTTTATGAGGACATAGGAGAGAAAGACAAATAGCAGGATCTATCTGAGTCTCCCATGGATTCATTGTGGTGCAAATTTGTTCTCATGCAGAACACTGAAAGGTGAGTGAGAAGACAATGCTGAAAGAGCTGAAAGTTAGCTAGAGGGCAGAGGAAACCTCAATAACTGTTTTTTGCTCTTTCAAAAGAAGTGGTATATTCACAAGGTAGATGAAAATAACAACCTCTTTTATGTTTTACACCATTTTTCTTCCATGCTTTCTCTTGCTGGCTACTCTCTCTCGTTCTTGCACTGTCAATCTTTGTCTCTCATTTACTAGCTCTCCCTCTGTAACCAGATAGGTCTGTCCTATACTCCTACAGCTCTTTGATTGTTAGCTGCAGGTTTCAGATGCCTGCAAAGTGGTGGCACCTTCCAACAGGCAAATGATTGTGGAAAAATGAAACTCTAGAGGCCATCAATGGCTGTGATATACTTGCACAAGTAAACTTCATCCCGCAAAAAAAAAAAAAAAAAAAAAAAAACAGTTCAAATACAAGCAACACACACCTCTACACACACACACACACACACACACACACACACACACACACACAGACATTACAAACTGTATACTACATTCACAAAACACAACTACAGATGTACACTATCCACACAAACAAATTCAGTATGTACATTTTCAAAAATACCAAGGAAAATATATATATGCGGAAAACCACATGCAATACACACAGAAACACCGCTACATTAAGCATTGTCCATGAGTGTGTCTGAGAGTGAAGCTTTTCTTTTTCCAGAGGCAACTAATAATTGATTCAATATATCTAATACATTACTTTTTAAACACTGGGTCTATCCATACTCTAGATTGATAACTAATATATTATACGTTACTTGTTCATTTTTTTTAAGTAATGCATTACTGTACTCTCTGTAGAAAGTAAAGTAATATTAGTTACACTACCTACAGTCACATAATTGCCAGTTGAAAATAAAACGTTAAAACCTTACATGCCCGCATATCAGGCCAAAGTCCCTATCCCAAGAAAGACATACACAACGTATCACTTATATTCATCACAGAAACTGATGCCTATTTTATTGTTTCTAATGAAATTTATATTTCTATGATTATTGAGACATGACTGTCACCAGGGGACACTTTTCCACTGATTAAAGCTGGGCCACCAAACTATGCATGTTTTCACATTTCAAGGTCTTCTTGCAAATGGGGTGGTCTTGCTGTATTTTAGAGGTTAGGTTCAGTGCTTAATCTTGGTGATTTTAACATTCATGCATGCATTCCCTCACTCCTAATCATTCAGTCCATCAGAGAGGCCATCCATTCTAAAGGTCATAGTTTATGTATGTATAACCACAAAGCATTTGTCTTAAGAGTTCCACTGCCCTCTTACTTGTTTTTGCATTCTCAAATGGTAAATGGTCTGCATTTTTATAGCACTTTTCTAGTCGTTTCCATCGAAGCACTGTACAATACATGCCACATTCACCCATTCATACACTGATGACGGAGGCTGCCATGAAGGCGCCAACTGCTCATCAGGAGCAATTTGGGGTTCAGTATCTTGCTCAAGGACACTTCGATAGGAACTAGGGGGAGCCTGGATTCAAACTGGTGACCTTCCGATCACTAGACAACCCACTCTACCAACTGAGCCACAGCCTTTCCTTCATCATCCCTCCATTCATTCAACCATATCTCCTCTAAATCCTAATGTACTGTTAGACACGATGAAGTGAAGCAGCCATCCTCCTGATAAATAATTTGCTGATCAAATGTGTCATATTACTGCATGCATCGAATCGTTTACAAAAAACTGAAAGCAGCCTCTGATCATAAAATGTGTAGGAATGAGTGTGTGGAAAAAGGCGCTGTCAAATAGCAGGAAATATGTTGTGCCTTTGAATTTAGAACAGCTTTTTGTTGTCACTATCAGGGCAATGCACTGCATTACAGACTGTGATTACAGTCATGCATTACTTACTTACTTACTTACACTGTATATATCACCCAGAATCAAGTTCAACTGCAATGATAAAATCAGTTCATACCTGAAAGCTTCTGTTAAAAGCTCTCTATGAAGGACTGACGCTTACATGTTTTTTAGAGTCAAAATACTCAGACAGTTCTCTTTACTGACCCTGATGAGAATTGTCTAACCCTCTTTAACCCTAACTTAAGCCAACTGTGGAAACACAGCACAATGGATAAAATGTTTCTAACTTTACCACGCAGCTAACTAAATATCCCCAATCATTAGAATCTTGAGAACAGCTTGTGTAATCAGTATGGAAAAAAATAAATAAATTTGAGTTTGCATTAGTACCTCATTGATATTCTAAATATTACAAGTTTGAATGTCTGCTCCAAAACTACATAGAACCCATTTAAGTACCCCAAGTTTTATTTTCTTTGCTTGTTTGACATATCTGCGACTGATGAGGAAGTCATCAATCTATCTTCCCAGAAATGTCCAGATAATGGAATAGGTACTCTGTAGTTAAAACCACAGTGTAAATGCTCTGTAAATTAATCCCAAACGTCTAGATTGCTTGTTGACGCGGCTGTCCGGAGCTGTGGCCGTAAGGTCTCCGGTGCCTGTCGCGGCGGCAATCCCCGAACCCGGTGGTGGACACCGGAAGTAAGGGTTGCTGTCAAGCTGAAGAAGGAGTCCTACCGAGCCTGGCTGGCCTGGGGGACTCCTGAGGCAGCTGACGGGTACCGGCAGGCCAAGCGTGCGGCAGCACGGGCAGTCTCGGAAGCAAAAACTCGGGTCTGGGAAGAGTTCGGGGAGGCCATGGAGGAGGACTCCCGTTCGGCCTCGAAGTAATTCTGGCAAACCATCCGGCGCCTCAGGAGGGGGATGGTCCTCCACCAACACTGTTTACAGTGGGGGTGGGGAGCTGTTGACCTCGACTGGGGACATCGTCGGGCGGTGGAAGGAATACTTCGAGGATCTCCTCAATCCCACTGACACGCCTTCCATAGAGGAAGCAGAGGCTGGGGACTCAGAGGTTGACCCATCCATCACCCAAGCCGAAGTCACTGAGGTAGTCCGGAAGCTCCTCAGTGGCAAAGCACCGGGGGTGGATGAGATCCACCCTGAGTACCTCAAGTCTCTGGATGTTGTGGGGCTGTCTTGGTTGACACGTCTCTGCAGCATCGCGTGGCAGTCGGGGACAGTGCCTCTGGACTGGCAGACCGGGGTGGTGGTCCCCCTATTTAAAAAGGGGGACCGGAGGGTGTGTTCCAACTATCGGGGGATCACACTCCTCAGCCTCCCTGGGAAAGTCTATTCAAGGGTACTGGAGAGGAGAATTCGGCCGATAGTCAAACCTCGGATTCAGGAGGAACAATGTGGTTTTCGTCCTGGCTGTGGAACACTGGACCAGCTTTATACCCTCCGCAGGGTGCTCGAGGGTTCATGGGAGTTTGCCCAACCAGTCCACATGTGTTTTGTGGACTTGGAGAAGGCATTCGACCGTGTCCCTCGTGGCATTCTGTGGGAGGTGCTCCGGGAGTACGGGGTCGGAGGCCCTCTGTTAAGGGCTGTACGGTCCCTGTACGACCGGAGCAGGAGCTTGGTTCGCATTGCCGGCAGTAAGTCAGACCTGTTCCCAGTGCATGTTGGACTCCGGCAGGGCTGCCCTTTGTCACCAGTTCTGTTCATTATTTTTATGGACAGAATTTCTAGGCGCAGCCACGGACCGGAGGGGATCTGGTTCGGGAGCCACTGGATCTCATCTCTGCTTTTCGCGGATGATGTGGTCTTGTTGGCTCCTTCAAGCCAGGACCTCCAGCATGTCCTGGGGCGGTTTGCAGCCGAGTGTGAAGCGAATCACACTCTTGAATCAAGATGAACTTTATTGTCCCACAATGTGGGAAATTTGTTCTGGGCCATTTGCCAGGACACGCTGGTGTGACTATGTCACCCAGCTGGCCTGGGAACGCCTTGGGATCCTCCCGGAAGAGCTGGTCCGGGGAGAGGGAAGTCTGGGTGTCCCTGCTCAGGCAGCTGCCCCCGCGACCCGGCCCCGGATAAGTGGACGAAAATGGATGGATGGATGGATGGGTCTAGATTGCTATGAAGACATACATACTCTGTAGTAAAAGAATAGGTACCCATACTGTACCATACTGTACAAATTGCTGTAAAAATACAGAACATTTTGCACAGTAGTGAACAATTCTCCGTCAATACAGTTGAATACTGTACATTCTGATGTCTTTGAGGAACAAAATATTAACGGCAAGCTTCTGTAAAATCTTATGGTATAATGCAGTATTCTTTTTTTACAGCAAGCTACTGTAATTTTACAGTATGATACAGTATATTTTGCCTTTTTCAAGTTAAATCAGACTTGATTTTGGGTCCGTTAAATTCATGAGAGCAAAATCAAAAATTAAATGAAAATGTTAAAATACATTTAAAAATACACATCAGTGATTTAATTTAAGATTGAGGAAACAATAACATGAAGAGGAAGAATTACACAACATAGTTTTCATCTGGACTGTTAGCCAACATCACCAAACTCGGACGGAGCACTGGAGGAGGCATCATCAGGCTTCCACCTGCTGCTTTGCTCCCCATTTTCTCTTCATCAGTCCTGATCCTGTGGCTTTCTTAAGAAGGTAAATACAGTCTTGCAAAAGTCAGTATAATCCTTTTATGTGATTTTGTGTTGGATTAACAGAGTTTTTTTGCCGAAAAGGTTGATTCAAATTTACCAGCATATCGTTACCCATTTAGCTGCTAAGTGGACAAAAGGTTATCTTTCTGTTGAAGCACCTTACTTAAGTTAAGGTAAGATTGCTTGGTCATTAGTGGTTAAATTAATTTGCAGTGTGATCAAATGTCCAAGCTAAGATGTGATCTGTGATGTGATTTGTTATCAAATGTACTTGAGGTGGGCAAAAAACTAAAAAGTCGATTCAAATATGCACTAAAGCAATGTAGCTAACTGTAGTTAACTAACTTTTGATGTAATGATTTTATTTTCCGTGAGAGAGTAGCTTAAAGATTGTGTGTTGGTCAGATTACTTTGCTGTAAAGGCGTGTAGGTTGCAGCATTAACATGATAACTTGCAATATTTGTGGTAAGACCTGCAGAAATACATTTGCATATGTTAGGCACATGCAAACTCATAGTTGTATACCTAATGTATCTTTTAAGTGTGGTTTCCCTGAATGCAGAAGAGGTTTTCAGCCTTTCGCTCTCACACTCATCGCCCTAAATAATATGACTAAACTGGATAATGCAGATTTAACATGTCATATGGATTTACGTAGTTCTAAGTGTGAGGATATCCGGGGTCTTCTCTTGCACCTGAAAAGTTATATAACTGAAGGCAAGACAGTCACATGCCCTTTCAGACAATGTGACAAAACATTTACAGTGAAGTCTGGATTCACATCACATGTGTCCAGAAAGCATAAAGCTTGCTCAGAAGAAAGTCTCATTGACTCTATTGCAAGTCCAAGCAGCACCAGTAATTGGAATGATGAGTGCTGCGCTACACAACTTGAGAATCCCAGTCAGTACAGTTATCCAATCCAATCCAATCCAACTTTATTTGTTAAGCACTTTAAAACAACCAAAGTTGACCAAAGTGCTATACAGAAGAATAAATAAGACATAAATAAAAGACGTCAAATGAGGCGCAAAATGACATAAAATGCAGCTATAAATTATAAGACATAAAACATGAGTAAAAATAATAGCCACACAATAAAAGCAGTCAAAATGAGAATAAAATCAAGTAGATAAAATCGACCTCTAACCAGGTTTCCAAAGCCACAGAGAAGAGATGGGTTTCAAGAAGTGATTTAAAAACTGACAAACAAGAGGCCTGTTTAAAGTGCAGAGGCAGATCATTCCATATTTCAGGAGCCGACACAGCAAAAGCACAGTCCCCTCTTCGCTTCGGCTTAGGTTTAGGCACACTCAGGAGCAGCTGATCATCTGACCTGCGAGGGCGGACAGGTATATAAGGGTGTAGAAGCTCAGTGAGGTAGGGCGGGGCAAGACCATTCAGGATTTTAAAAGCAAACAAAAGAATTTTAAAATGGATCCTAAATTGAATAGGCAGCCAGTGGAGTGAGGCTAAAATGGGGGAAATGTGCTCATGTTTACGTGTGCCAGTTAAAAGATGTGCAGCTGCATTCTGTACCATCTGGAGATGGGCGATGGAGGACCCACTGAGCCCCACATACGGTGCATTACAGTAATCCAGCCGAGTGGCAGCATAGGAGTGGATTACTGTCTCAAAGTGCTGCCTTCACAGAATTGGCTTTATTTTGGCCAGCTGCCTCAAACGGAAAAAGCTTGATTTGACAACAGCCTTGATCTGACTGTTGAACTTAAGCTCAGTGTCCACTTTAACCCCTAGGTTTGTGATGCTTGGTTTAATATACTGGGCAAAACCCAGATCTACAGGGGGGGTCCCAGTGGTGCCACCAAAAACCATCACTTCTGTCTTTTTATTATTAAAATTTAAGTTCAAAAGTTCAGAGCCATCCAGGCTACCGAGTCACCAAGGCTGACACTGAAAGTTCAATCAGCCAAGTACAACCTGAACCACTCCAGTGCTATGCCCCTGATGCCCACCCACTGCTTCAAATGTGAGATCATTATGTCATGATCCACTGTATCAAATCCAGCAGTTAAATCTAAAAGCACAAGGGTAACACAGTCACCAGAGTCAGTAGCGAAAAAAAAATATCATTAAAAACTCTTAAAAGAGCTGAGCTGTGAGCTGAGCTGTGCAGGGTTTTAAAACCAGATTGGAAAACCTCTAGGATATTATGTTCTTCCAGAAAGGCCATTAATTGACTGTGCACAATCTTTGGAGATAGGCCTGAAATTAGCAAGAACTTCAGGATCTAGAGCAGGTTTCTTAATCAGAGGTTGTACTCCGCGGGGAGTTAAAATAGCAGCAATCATGTGGTAAAAGTTCAGTGAATGCACTGGACTCACCAACACTCAGCCATGTCTCAGTCACACAGAGGAAATTGAATCATTGGGACGTGAAGAAATCCTTTAAGACAAAAGTCTTGTTTGCTAGTGATCTAGCACTTATCAGGCCAATACTGGCAGGAACTGGCGGGTCCACTGCGTATGCTGCCCAGGGAGCCCGACACAGAGGGCACAAGTTGCGGTGATTCACCCCGCACCAGCGGGGACAAGCAGAGCAGGGGCAGCAGGGCTGGAACACCTCTTCTGGGCCGACGACAGGTACCAGCTAGGCATTGACAGGGTCCAGCGAGCGTCAGGGAATGATGAGGCTAGGCATGGCTTTAATCTCAGTCCAAGCAGGCGTCGAAAAGCACAAGAGATGGGCCTTCAGCCTCACCAGCCGGCCGCTGCGTTTTCCACGGTGGCGGGAGCACTTACGCCGAGAGGGTGGGACTGGGCCGCAGCAGAGGTGGGCTGGGACCCTCACCAGGAGCGGGGTTAAAGTTTCACGTCCACCATCATCCAATTTTACTACATCTTCGGCAGCAAGTCGAAAGTCCAAGCAGTGTTTGGCGATCAAACACCAGTAGAGAGTCGACATCCAGAGCAAGAAGCAAAACAAACAGCATAAACAGGCAGGCCACACACACTGGCGCCATCTTTATCCACCATCCAGTGATAAACCCTTCATGAGGTTTATCACTTCTGCCCTCTCACTACCTTGAATACCTTCCTGCCTGTAGATGTTCACCAATTGTTGCCACTTCTGCTCCACTGTCTCATTGGTTTCTTCAAGTGGAGGGTCCGGCTGAAACTGTGTGCATCCTTAAGAATCAGTTGGCCTCTGCAGTTGTCTGGTGTCGTTTAAATGTCCCTGCACAGTTTATGTTCTCAATTTGTATTTTCACTAGATAAAGGAGTGACGCAAAACCACCAGCGATGATGACACTTCCTGATGTCATATTAGCAAAACTACCGGGGTACTGCTAAACAATGTTTTGGCAGATGATGAGACATTTGTTGCGTGTGGGGTTACCCTCATACTTTCTCATTTCATCAACAAGAATTTGTATCATCTGGCGTTGCATCTCAGGAGCAGGTCTCTTGCAGTTATGAAGACATGGCCCAGAAAAAGCAGATGAAGGAAAATTTCTAAAACATTTAGCCTTGTCTTATTTGAAACTACAACCTAAATGACCCTTTCCATCCTCTAGTATTCAGACAATTATTGGCCACTATCAGGACATACATGACATAAATCAGTCACATCTACTCTCCAATACTGGTATTTCTTTGCTAACTCTTCACCATTCTGTCCCCACATTTTAGATTCATGTCATCCATTGGTGATGAAATAAAGGTCATCTTCCTCAAGGCTTTGCCCAATCAGTCTGAGGATACTCAAAACCAGGTCATCACAGGACTTGAAATCTCGGGTGTGGAATCAATAGCAGACCTCAAATATGTGCAGCAGGATGACATCAGAGACCTCTTGCCTGTTATCCAGCAAAGGAAACTTCTGGAGGCATTCAAAATGGATAAGTGTTATCAATATAGTGTTAGTAGTTTTCCTTACTTATACTTATTTTACACACTTCTACGACCATAGTTTGATTTTCTTGAAGTGAAACTGGTGACAGTCCATCGCCTAATTAACACGGACAGGGAGCTTTGGCCGGTAAAGAAATAAAATTAGAAAACGACGATAGTGAACGATAGTTTCACGGCTCAGCTAAAGATTAGGTCAAGATGGCGGAGGGCGGTCCACTTCTTTGGGAAGACCTTCAGCTTTCCCGTGAAGCAATCCTGAGAGACTTCAGAGCAGAAACGTCTACTCTGAGTGCAGAACTGAGGCAAGAAATTGAGGCCATGCGCTCGGAAACTACAACTAGTTTTCAAGGTCTGCGCCACGAGTTGTGAGAGGAGATTAACCGACTCTGCCAGGACCATGCCCAGGTGACAACGGAGCAGGCTGACATGGCGCACACTCTCTTGGAGGCTCTCAACCAAATCCAACAATTAGAGCAACACGACGAGTCGAAAACTAAGGAGCTGAAGCGGTTAAAGGACAAGTGTTTCGATCTGGAAAGCAGGAGCCGGCACCAAAACTTGAGGATTATCGGTGTCCCGGAGGGAGCGGAGGGCTCCTGCCCCACTAGATTCATGGCGGAGCTTATCCCTGAAATTTTGGGGGCAGAGAATTTTCCCACTCCGGTGGAAATTGACCAGGCCCACCAGTCGCTAGCGCCGAAACCCAAAAAAGGAGCCCAACCAAGATCCATTATTGTACGGCTGCATTATTATGCACAAAACCTAAACCTAAACGGGGTGTGGCACACTTTAGACTCCCTGCAAGCAGCGGAGGACTTCTACCAGTCTAAGATTTCTTCATGACATGGATAATTTCTAATTTCTACTGGATGGGTGATTGCCACTCTTTGAGTGGGTTTCTTTGGTTGCCGGCAAAGGTGTGGATACAGCGGGGAGTGTTGCCAGTGAGGTGTCGCACACCTGACAGCTGATGGACAATTTTTTTTCAATCAATCCTTATTTTGTGCATATAGACTTCATATTACATCTGCAGTTATGTTTGGCTGATGGACCTATTTATAACCAGAATCTTGATAACGCTGGAACGGTAACTTCCTCGTCAATCAATACCCAGGATAATGGTATGGACTAACTTTTCCGGCTGATCTACCTGGTAATGTTCACTTGTTTACCCATGCTCTTTTTTCTTTTCTGGTTTACTCTTGGGACTGAATGCTAATATTTATATATTCACACGTATGCTTTAGAAGCAATTAACCTGATTGTCCAAGTTCTGAGTGGCCAGCAGTGTTAACTTTATATATTTGTTTATATTGTTTGTAATAGGTTAAGCTGAAAGGTGGCGATATATTTATGTTGATTCATGTGTCACCCCACCCACAAGGGATGACCATTATTCAGAGTATAGTGCGTTGGGAAATGTGGAACAATTATCTCTTATGCTCAAAGGTGCTACATTTAGGAAACTCAGGCTGATTAGTTCAGCAGAGCAGTGCTGTAGCACTAAGTTAGGTTTGAAACGTGGTTTTTTTTTTGCACCTTTCATTTGGGGAAAGGTATGGGAGGGAAGGTGGGGTGTAATTTCATGTTTGTATTGTTTCTTTGTTTCTATGGCAGTTGTAGCTCTATGTACGTGTTTTGTGATGTTGCTTCGTTTGTATATCTGAACCTGAAATTATTTATATTTCTAATATGCATACAAGTGGGGAGAGTTTGGTTCAGCTAATCACCTGGAACACAAAGGGTATGAACAGCGCTGTAAAAAGGGGCAGGATTTTGGCACATCTTAAAAAATTAAAGGCAGACATAGCATTGAGATCTCAAGACCACGTTTTTTTACGTAGAGGCTGGGTGGGCCAAGTATATCAGTCCCGCTTTCAGTTTAAATCAGGGGAGCAGCAATTTTAATAAGCAAGCATACTCCTTTTATTTGTTCCCGGTCCTTTTCTGATAGTGAAGGCAGGAATGTAACAGTGGAGGGAAAGCTGTACGATGTCCAACTCATTCTTATTCGTATATATGCTCCCAACTTCGATGATGATCAATTTTTCTCATCTTTGTGGTCTTCAATTCCTAGTTTAAATTCTCACTGTGTAATTATGGGCAGAGATTTCAACTGTGTTTTAAACCCAAAACTGGACAGATCCTCCAAAACCTCTCAGGCATTTTCCAGATCAGCAAAGTGTATAGAGTCTTTTCTAAAAGATTATGGGATGGTTGACCCCTGGTGATTTAAAAATCCATCTACTCATCACTTTTTCCTCCCTAGTTCACCAATCATATTCACGGATTGATTACTTTCTTTTAGACCAAAACCTTTTGCCACAAGTGAAACACTGTGAATACGAAGCTATTGTTATTTCTGATCATGCCGCACATCTGTTACAACTGGCATTTCAGCATAAATCGACGGCTGCTTCTTGGCGATTTAATAATTTGTTGTTATCAGATTGTTTCTACTAATGATAAGGGAGAGGTTTCAAAAGGAACACTTTGGGAGGCTCTTAACGCCTTTATTCGAAGTAATTTCTTATGCTAAATCCACTCATCACTCACGTCTAAAACACCTGTCTGAGATTACAGATGAAATATTAGAAATCGCCCGCCAGAATTCAATAACTCCTTCACCAGACCTATACAATAAGCCTCTTGGCTCACCAAATTCGTCAAGTAGCCTCATCGAGACTTATAGCAGAAATTTGCACAGTCAGTAGTGAAATTCTTACTGATCAACAGGAAATCAACAGTGAATTTAAGTCTTTTTATACAAATCTTTATACCTCAGAGTCCAAAGGTGACCCTGTATTAATAGGTGAATTTTTAAATAAATGACAAAGTCCTACAATAGAAGAAAGCCACAAGGCTAGTCTCGCTGAGCCTCTTAACACATGCAATAAAAACTATGCAAAGCTCTAAAACTCCAGGCCCAGATGGGTTCACTGTGGAGTTCTTTAAAACTTTTTCTACATTAATATCCCCTGTACTGCTTGATGCTTTCAATGAAGCCTTTACCGCCAGAACGCTCCCTCCTACCTTTTATCAGGCTTCTATATCAGTTTTGCTAAAGGAAGGTAAAGACCCTAGAGCAGTGGTTCCCAACCTTTTTTCCTTGAAGCCCCCTTTGCCTGTGTCCAAGACAAGCCAGGCCCCCCCAACCCGCATGCACTAAAAGAATAAAGTGGTTAATTACAAACTTTTATTTGCAAAAATAAACAACAGCTATATTCTCCTAGTTTTACAATGTATATAGATACATTTCTTCCTTTTTGTGTCATCAGGTGTATCACACGCAAACACAAACACACACACACACACACGACCAGAATAGGCCTACCAGAGAGCAGAATAGGCCTACCTCATAGGGGTGTTGGTAATAAATAGCTTAATGAATTTAAATGTGGACCAAGAAATATGTTTCAATTTGGATTATAGAGAGTTTTGATTGGGTGTGTTACTGGGATTTTATGCAGTCCAGGGTATAATTGGCCATTTTGACTATTTTTGATTTTACCATTATATTTCACCTTAAAAACTATTTACCTTGCCTTGTTTGGTGTCATAATTTTCAGCACAACTTCACATGTGTGACTGTACAGTTATTTTTGTCATTTTGCCACACATCTCTCAACTCTCTCACAGTCACTGTCGGTCCCTCCACAACTTCCTCCTGTCCCCCAGCCATGTAATTTTGTGATTGGCTGGTGTGGTGCCACCATTAGGAACGTGTTTTTTCGCTCGCAAACTTTTCCTGCTTGCCAACACTTTCGTGAGAGAAGTCCGTTTTGACCATCTCTTCCTGCACCAAACGCGCAGCAAACGTGACGGTAATGTTAACGAAAAAGCGTGCCGCACATTATTTATCATAAGTCCGGTTTTACTTGGCCTATCAACTAGGGCTGGGCGATTATGCTAAAAAATAATAATCACGATTATTTTGATTGATATTGAAATCACGATTAATAAACACGATTATTCACTGATTTCAAAAAAAGTATTTATTGAGCCACCAAAACTCAACTTTAAATATAACTTTTAGAAAAACAACCAGATAGATTAGTAACAAGTAAAAAAGTAAATGATAATAATATTTGTATGTTGGCATGATGGCAACACGTACCGCTTGTCCAAAATCTTGACCAGTGTCTTGAAGCCTGGGTTGCTAACTGTACTGATAGGGCACATGTCCTTAGCTAGCATGAATGTCACAGCCTCCGTTATCTCTCGCTGTTGCCGGGAGCCGGTGGGATATGGAGCGGCATTGTAAAGAGTGTCGTCAACGGAGGACTGTGTTGTGGTGGCGGTGGCTGTGGCTGAAGTTGGCGCTCTTGCACTTTTTTGGGTCTTTTGCTCCTTCAATACTTTGTCATAGACCACTTTATGGTTAAATGAATTTGTCGTGTTGCCCTGGGGTGCAGACACGATGGTGTGACAGACTTTGCAAACCATCTCCTTCTGCTCCACATCCGACGATTTGAAGCCAAAATGTCTCCAAATGACCGAAGTTGTCCTACCTTTCTTTTCAACTAAAGGCTCAGGCTGCTTTTCTGCCATGTTGTCAATCGCTCGTTCCACAATCGATCCACACACTCACTGCTGCAGCTGCAGGCGACACAGGTGCGTTCACTGCAGGGCTTGACGCTAAGCTTTTTTCCAAGTAGCACTGTGCTACCAGGCTGAAAAATTTAGTAGCACACAACATTTTTTAGTAGCACAATGAAAATTCAGCAATTTTGGTAAAAACGTCATTTTCAAACAAATAAAGTACTTATTTAGCCTAATCCTAACCCTGTAGACAAATGTTTAATGTTATAACTGGCTCTTTTAAACTGGAAGAATGTCCCTGCTCCAGCAGTCAGCATAGTCTGGTCCTCCTGACCCGCTTGCAGCTAAGCCACCTCTCTACGGCTGGACTTGGGTCATAGCTCTCCAGTGGAGGCCCCTCGAGGCTGATGCGCATCAGGTCCTCTGATGTGGACACGGCCAGGCTGCTTCATGTGGAGGTCTTAAAGCTTCACAGCTACAGTGCCCCGGCTGCCTCCCAGTGTCCAACATAACACTTTTTTCTTCCTGGCCCGCTTGGCCAGTAGATTCAAGTTTTACTGGCCCCATGTGTAATTATAGTGGCCCAGCCACGAAAAAAATTTAAATAACAGTTTTTCTGGAAAAAAAAAAAAAAAAAAGACTCGTTTATAAACTGAAATTGTTCCCATTTAATTGTTTGGAGAGTCTGTCCCTGCAAAATCAGTATGATCTGGCAGTGGTGGCAAAAAGTAATAGGGGTTTGCGTAATAACAAGTATTAACATTTCAAAATTGAAATTATAACATATTTAATATTTTGAGATGTATCATTTCTCTCACTCCTATAATTCTGTTATCATTTTTCAGGTGATTGATTTTCTGAAAGCACTGTACAAACAGTACCATTAATTATCCCTAAGTGGAGGGATCAGTATACCTGGATCATTTTTCAAAGGCACCTATAATAACCACACCCTGACATGTAAATGTGACATCTGTCTTGATTCATTTAATTTTACTTAAAATATGGAAAACTGACTGCATAATATATGAATCAGAAACAGAAATGCTTTACAGCAGCTCCTATTCAAAGTCAAGAATATGCATAATAATAATAATAATAATAATAATAATAATAATAAACTATATATATGCTTGTCTTGCGAGTCTAATTTATTTTAAAAAACATCAAGGAAGAAGACGTGACCACTGACACTGCACGTTTTTCTTCTTCGCCTTTTTCACGTGTTGTGCCCAGAAGGATGCCGGAGAATTCACAGAGAAGCTGGCAAAGTTTGTGACATTTTCATCCGGATTTTTGTGAGGAGGGAATTAAACGCCTGTCCCAGATAAACGCCTGGCCTGTTAAGTGATTGAAACAAATAAAGGCCCGGCTATTATTGGGTAATTTGCAGTAGTTCCCGCATCATCAGCACGAGCTGAACAATAAAATCTAACACAGCAAGAGAGGCGGGACTTAAAGCAGAACAGCCAATCATCAGCCGGTCAGTCCCAAAGCCGGTGTCATGTTTGAAGCAGCAACAGGAGAAGGAGGGGGAGAGGAGGCAGCTGCAGCGAGCGCAGACACAGAGCGGCCAGAGAAACTGAGCGACTGTAGTGAGGCGTTTGTGCAAAACTGCGGATAAACGGCAGAAAAAGTGGGGGTGTTTACTGCTCAGTGCTCACGTAAACAGCAAAACGGTGCATGTACTACAGTTTTGTCGGAGTCGCACTGATGCGACTGAATGTAATTTTCTATTCGCACTGGAAATAATCAACTCGCAAATGCGAGCAAAACAGTCGCACTGTCGAGCCCTGGTTCACTGTGCATTTACAGCACAGTAATTTGCATACACAACGCGCGGTGGCACGTTAATCGTTTTTCTTCGGGTTAGGGGGTTAGGGTCAGTGTTTTCATGATCGTGAGTAGCCAAAATCGAAATCGCAATCAAAATTCGATTAATCGCCCAGCCCTACTATCAACACAGTTTAAAAACTGGTACACAGCTTGAAGGCTGCTCCAACACATAAGTCGGACTGAGACTCACTGAGGCTCCGTCTTACTGCTACGTCATCTTAAATAGGTCACGTGATTTTGACGTGCCGGCACGTCAATCGACCTCAGAGGGTTGCACAAATATAATTTTAACCTCAGAACAGACAAAGTTGTGCGCCCCCCCTGCGATCTCTGGCGCCCTCCCAGGGGGGGCGCGGCCCCCAGGTTGGGAACCACTGCCCTAGAGAACCAGGTTCATATCTACCAATTAGTCTGTTAAATGTGGATACAAAATTATTAGCCAAGATGCTTGCTACGCGATTGGAAAAAGTTCGCCCATCAATCACATCCCCGGATCAGACTGGGATTGTTAAAAAAAACGTAGGCTCTACAACATCTTATACTCTCCTGGTTTGGCTCCTCAGCATGCAGAGGTTCTTATATCTCTGGATGCTGAAAAAGCCTTCGACCGAATTGAGGGGGATTTTCTTTTTGCAGTTGTTGAAAAGGGGACAAGACAGGGCTGCCCTCTTTCCCCACTCTTATTTGTCCTTGCTATTGAGCCCCTGGCTATTGCTCTATGCTCCCTCAGGGGCTATGAGGGAATCTACATAGGTGTGGAAAACAGGGTCTCTTTATATGCAGATGACCTGCTTATATATGTAACAAATCCCTATGAATCCATCCCCAACATAATGTCTATTCTGAAGAAGTATGGTGAGGTCTTAGGTTATAAGTTACACTTGACAAAGAGTGAACTGTTCCCAATCAACAAAACTGCCCAAAGCCTTTTATACTCACACTTTACATTTAAAATAACAAATTCAGTGAAATATTTGGGAGTAGTAGTAACAAGAGGTATTAACGGCTTGTTCAATGCAAATTTTAAACCAATATGTTAGCGCAGTGTTTGTGAACTTGAGAGGTGGTCCCATCTCTTTGGCAGGTAGAATCAACACAGTAAAAATTTACATTCTTCCAAAATTTGTGTTCCTTTTCCAAACTATTCCTATACTAATACAAAAATCCTTCTTTACAGCCATTGATGGAACTCAATTGGAACTCAATTTTTTGAACACTGTCAGATGTTTTCAAAATGGTGATTGAGCCAGATGCTATGATAGCCATTTTTGGTGTAGCAGGAAAGAACAACAAGAATCTCACTGGAGTTAAACTCAACATGACAAAATGTGTTACTTTGCTAGCACGAAGACTGATTCTTCTCCATTGGAAGTCTCCTCAGCCACCGAGCTGGATTCAGTGGCTTAGGGAGGTGATGCAGCATCTCAAACTAGAGAAACTAAGACACACAATTCATGGCCCCTCTAATAAATTTGATCGAATTTGGAAACCGTTCAGGGCTAAGCTACCCCCCCATCCATCCCCAATGTATCCCCATTATGAATTAAGTCAGGTTTATTTATTATCCTAAGTATGTCTTTGTCCTCATAGCACATCACAGTGACATGTAATTTGTAATCTCTTTCTTGTAAAATGTTCTGAAAAAAGCTAATAAAAATATGTTTAAAAAAAAAAACAAGACTGTTTACACTCAGCTGACATATGGAATGATCACAGAATGAAGTAGTGATTTGGGCTGGCCACAGACTAAAAACAGTCCTACGAAAGGCAATTTCTATGTAGTGTAGCTTTAAGTCTATTCAAAACAATAAATTGAATCGTCATACAAATTCACAATCTCTAGTGTTTATGATATGAGTTGCATGCATATGGGACAAATACTGTATTGTGAAATAGTAATGTAATATATTTTATTTTGATGTGTTCAAGAATCTACTACAGTCACACTTGATCTACAAATCTTGCCAGATGGCTCAACAAATACATGTCTGACTTCGCTCTCCAGTCCATTGCCTTGCTCTTCATCTTCACTGTCCGGCGTTTCATCCCTGTCAAGCTCTTCAGAACCATCAACACTGTGTACTTCGCACAGGCTAAGACAATCAGCCAACATATCGAGTATCGAGTACCATGGGATAAAATACCAGAGCAAGTGCAGTCAGCCATTGCCAACAGCAAGAGAACTGCTCCTGAGATGCGACGCCAGTTGATACGAATTCTTGTTGATGAAATGAGAAAGTATGAGGCTAACCCCAAACGCAACAAATGTCTTATCATCGGCCAAAGCATCATTTAGCAGTACCCCAGTATATTTGCTAATATGACATCAGGAGGTGTCGTCATCGCTGGTGGTTTTACATCACTCCTTTATCAAGTGAAAATACGAATTGAGAACATAAACTGTACAGGGACATTTAAACAACACCGCACAACTGAAGAGGCAAACTGATTCTTACGGATGCACACAGTTTCAGCCGGACCCTCCACTTGAAGAAACCAATGAGACAGTGGAGCAGAAGCGGCAACAATTGGTGAACATCTATAGGCAGGAAGGTATTCAAGGTAGTGAGAGGGCAGAAGTGATATACCTCATGAAAACAACAATCTGTCTTCAGCGTAACCAAATCAATCAGGCTCCAGCACCTTCCATTGAAGATTTAAGAATCCAGTGGCCTTATCTTTTCACCCTAAGGGGTACCTACTGTTATTTCAAGTTACTAACTGACATCAGCGGGTTGCGTGCCTTGGAGCTATCAATTGAAGAATGCGGACACGGAATTGAGAAGTATTTAAGGACAAAACTGAACAACAAAGATGTGCAGTCTGAAGATGGGGAGTTGACTCTTCGCATCATCCACCTGCTTGCACTTTGATGAGAGAACGGAGGGACTGATACTCCTTGCTGATGTAAGTTTTGTTTAGCATTATTTCTTGTGTCTGCTATGACTGTATACGCTATTCCATTCTTAATTTGGATACTGTTGGCATCTTCTACATGTAGGATAGTATGTGGGCCTGACATGGGCAGCACCATAAATATATAATGTAGGAGACACTCACTGCATGAAAAGTGGGATTTTCGGCCCCGTAAACACCCGGAAATCTCCCTAATTTTCGGCAGTTAACGACAATTTACAGGCTGTGAACGTTGCATTTGTCTGTGCCGAAAATTGTCGGAAACGAACCATGACGTCAGTGGAGCTCGGGGAGGGGCGAACGCCTCTAATTTGCATATGAATAGCAGCGAAACCACGCCTGGCCAGAGAATGTGTGGGCTGGCTTGAATATCCTCACTCAGTATTGGATGAAACCACTACTCATAAACAAGCAAAATCACTCGTGATTGGTCCCACTGGGTCATTATAAATGTAAACCCCAGTGGGAATTTTATATATATATAAATATATTTATATTATATTTATATATTTATATTTATATGATTTATTCATTCATTTATATTTATGATATCATCAATGACAATGAATTTACTGAGGAAAGGAACATTTGCCAGGAAGGAGTTGTTTATTCAAAGACAGAGTTTTATTAGCACAAACACACAGCATGTACAGAGCATAATTTGCCCACACAACAAACAGGAAGCTCACAAGAGGCCCAAAATCCTACAGCACCGCGAAGTGTCTGTTTCTGCAGACGTCTGTGGTGCGCTGCCCTGCACTTCGGAATCGCCTCTCATGTGACTGCAGCGTTGCACAGAGCTCGGTGAGCTCTCAGCTGCGAAAGGACAGAGGTCGCACAATTCATCCAGACACCCGCCATCTTGTGCCGTCTTCCTCCTCAGACATCAGGTCCATGGCGGCGCACTTCCAAAGGTCCACCTCATCCTCAGCACTCTGTCTCGCTTCCAGCAGCTGTAAAAACAATCAATAACGACGATCAGTACTGCACGATGCACTGCGTGTGGATACAACACATCTTGTCCCATTGACCAAAAACGGATCTAATCTAATAAATCTTACCCTCTTTGTCCTCGATCGACTCCGAGCTGAACTCCTCACAGCGTCAGCCTGCGATGCAAGATCTGGTTGTTTGTTGTCCTGCGTACTGTCTCGTAATGTCTTACAGGCAGCTGGAAAACAATTAAAAAGACTGGTATGAATAAAGAAACGTAAGTCACAGTAAAATTAAACGAGGGAGAAAACAGTAACAGTTACTTACACACAATGGCGTCATTATCGGCATCGTGTAAATCTGGACTTGCAGACGTGGCTCCGACCTAACAGGAGGTCGGGGCCTTGTTATGAGGCGAGGTTAGTCTGTGAAAACAAAATGCTCGCAGCGATAAACCTCCGTGTCCTTCTGCGGCAGTGAAGCTCCGTCTGTCAGCGACATTCTTCGTGGCGACCCGGTAAACTTCTCCCGTCCGCGCAGACGTCCTCTCGACAATGGCCGGGCCGCTAGCCTAGCTCCTGCTAGCTAGCTTAGCTCCTCCTCGCTAGCTTAGCCGAACTTGCTTCGTGTCCATTAAAAAACAAACACTTCGACTGCGATGGAGAGTCCAACTCACACACTCACAGCACGTTGTCCGACAACAGTTCACAGTCTGTTAGTGATAAAACACGACACTGACGACACACACAGTCCACTGTTAGCTGCTTCTTCCTCGTCACTCACGCTCCGGTCTACCCGGAAGTGTAAAAACTCTTACAGGTCATGAACTCTCACACGCAATAAGAATTACTTTTCAACTGCTTTTAAAACATTCAGAACCCATGAAATTATAGAAATACTTTATTATTTTTTTTTTTTTACATTTTAATATCTTGGTTATCTCAAAATATTTCATGCAAATTTTAACTTCTTATCAACTGGCGTTTTATCTTTAACTTGTTCCCAGGAGAGAGAGAGAGAGAGAGAGAGAGAGAGAGAAAAGAATAAATAATCTTTTTTACATAACATTGCTAATGACATACACAGTAATTAATCTAGCATACGTTCATTAAATAAATCAATTCAAGCTCAAATATAAGGGTCTATAATTAGGCTATACTGAGCCTCATCTATTTATACCAGAGATTTTCTTAAATGAAGTTAACACCTTTTAGAAAAAGGTCACCTGGGGTAAAACTCCCCCTGCAATCCTGATTTGCATTTGTATAGCTCACAGCATTTTCATTTACATGTTAAAGCCTCCCCTAGAATCAGGGGGAGGGGGGTCATTGGGGGACAACTGCCAAGCAAGGCCCACGTCAATTTACGACAATTTCCGTCAGTTTTCAGTGTTGCCTGCAAATTGCCGCGTGCAGCCGCAAACCTGAAATTCCACGTCAATCTACAGTGCCGCATACTGACGAAAATTCCACTTTTCATGCAGTGACTGCTCACACACTACTTTCATATATATATGATAATTAATCACTGGAAATTAATATTACACTCGTAAAATGGGGCACCACCTCCGTGTTTAGTTATTGGAATAATCCGGGGGACATTATTCCAAACACCTAACTGTACATGTTGGCTTGGACCGTGCAAGGCTTGCAACGTTCTTCATCAGATGATCACAGTCTTGAAAAAGACTTTTCTTGGTGGTTTCAAATAGTGGTACTCAAGTTCTGATTCTGAAACTAATTCAACTTCTTCTGAATCAGGTGGTGATACTTTAACAGTATAAAATCAAAAAGAAAAGAACTTGTTCTATTAAAAACTTGAATAAAAGTAAATACTTAAAGTAGGGATTCAATTCGCTTGTCTTAGAGCTTGTTGCAAAAATAAAAGTAAAGATTACTTTAAAAATAAAAATAAAATAAAAATGAAAAACAAAGAAGTGAAGAGAAGAGAAGAGAAGAGAGGAGAAGAAGAAGAAGCAGGGGGAGAAGAGAACAAGGGGAGCAGAGTGTCCGGAGAAGAAGAGAGTGAGAGAAGGGGAGAGTGTCTGTTTTATGACCTGCAGCAGTCAGAATGAACGGCAGCCGGCTGACAGTGTCACACCTCCTGTGATCTGCGTTTAGGCTCCCAAAAAGTTAATCTATACTATTGTATTTAACATTTTGAAATCGTGTTTTAACCTTCCCAAAACTTCACCATCTTAAAAGTCAAATTTTTGCCTTCGTGAAAAGATGCAACATGATAATGATCATTTGTCATTCAAGAGAATTATAACCTGATTAAGACATGAAGCACCAAGGTATACAACATACAACAATAAGGTATACAATACACAGTAGAACCAAGGACTTATACATATTCCTTGTAGTTCTATCTTTAACAAAACATATCAGACATTTAACTGGTAAATATTACAAGTATTACACAAGGAATGATGATCTTCAAATCTCTCCTCCATCGACAAAGGGGAGGGGGTTTCTGTTGACGTCAAACTTATTGAGTAATAAACTTCATCTGGGCTTCACAATAATATAAGAAAGATCTGTTGAATGACCTTCTTACGCTATTTTTGGAATCTGCTAAAATTAAGAAGTTGGAATTGTAGTTTATCAGTTATTTAGGATGTATTTGAATTTGGGTGAGAACAGAAGACTGCAAGGGGGAATGGTATGTCAGACCCAGGAACAACAACGGTCGTAAATAACAGTTGGACATGTGAGGAGAAGGACACACAGACTAGGTTGCCCATTAAGCCTTCCCCCACTGGAGAATGTTCCAGAGAAAGAGGCACGTAGATTAGTAAACCATCTTAAATCACCACATCTATGTTAGAAACCAGTCCTTCTTCCTTTTGGTGTGACCAAAGAAAACTCTATCGGGCTTGACCTTGTTTGACCTGACGAACAGGGGTTCATCTTCTTTGGAGGAAGAGGAACAGACCAGATGTGCTTAGTCATTGTAAATTACTTGAAGAAGATCTCTGGTGATCTGTTTATAGCAAGATAAACAGCATTCTCTCACTTTGTGGAGAGGAGAGGATTTGCCAGGCCAGGATATGGGCTTTCAGTCCCATATGCTGGAAAAAGGAGTCAATTTGGGTTAAAGGTAATCATGGCTGAAATGAGACCACTTTAAGATGCAGAGACAAAGGCTTGTGTTCCTACATACAGATGTCTACCACTGCAACCTCACCCTCCCAACCAGTCACAACTGATTCTACTGGGTAAATGTGATATAAGCATTACATGGAGTATAGAACAAAGTCAATCTGTCTTTTGGTGTCTCTGTCTAATTTCTCTTTCTGTATCTGTCCCATAAACTTAAGTTTTATTGTAGTCTCTCATGGATGTAGGTCTCTCATCATAGCTTTTGCCATCTCAAACTGTGAAAAGTAATGAGGAGAACTCATGATACTTGATATAAATCCAGTCCAAAATGTGTGGATGTGTGGACTTGAATGAAGACTCGGCGTGACTTCTAATGTTATTTCTTGACTGTGTTATTCTGCAAAATACACAGACATGAATACTTCATACTCATTTCTGTCCAGCTTTCCCCTTAGCACTGCAGTTCAGTGTTTGTGGCTACTGACCTAAAACACCAGTTAAACAAAAAAATAGATTCCAACTAATGCCAAACAGATATATTCTATACTGTTGCCCCTTGTTTCATTATTAAAGTCTGGGTAAAGCAAATTCAGCCATTTTCTTCTAAACACATTAAATAGGTCATAAATGTATTCCATTAAAACATGTAAAAAGTAGGGGTGTCCCGATTCTCCAAATCCTCGATTCAATTCAATTTTAGATTCTAAGGTCACGGTTCGATTCGATTCTTGATTTTTACATTTAGTTTTTTTAAAGCACAGGCTGCTATGCCATTTTTAGACTAGACTTTTATGCAATATATAATATCTGACCTTTGTTTGCAATGCACCACACTACATTGTCAAATTTAAAACATTTATTAACAACATAATGTAACAATAACTTATATCTTCATTCAATTAGAATCTTAAACAGAATAACCTGCCATCTAGTTTCTGCAGAGCTTGCAAACTGTGGCTTTTTTGTCAACATAACTCACTGGAAATCCAAAATAGTTCCATACCTGCTACTTAAGTGAAAGAGGAGGGGGTTCATGTTCTGTCGATGGGTCTCCATTGTTGTAAGAGTGGAGCCCCTTTCAGGAATAGGGCGATGCGTGAGGTGCGTGCGTAAGGTGCATAAGGTGTGAGTGGGCGAGCGAGAGTTAGGGAGCGTGCGTACGTGCAGACAGTGAATGAATGGGAGAGGAAGGAAAAACGAAAGCAGTAGCAGTAGTAGCGACAGCAGTAAAGTGTACAATACAGTCTGCAGTTTGGCTGTGAATAAAGGCGATGGCTCCTCAAGATACAGCAAAGCTTCCTGGTATTATTTCCCGACCAGCTTAACACGTGAAAGGGGGTTCACCGGCAGTAAACACAAACTTTGGCCCCACAGGAAATCATCTCCCCTGTGCTCCCCGACCACGGTCTGGGAGCCAAACAGGAATGGTGTAACACCATGCTATCGTTTGGCTGGCTGTAGCTAATAGCTGCTGGCTTAGCTAGTAGCTAAGTTAAAGGAGGTTGACTTGCAGCACTTCAACACTTACAGTGTGTGTTTTCTTCCGCTTGGCAAGCCGACCAGATGTGACATGGGGGTGTGGCAGCATCGACGATCCCATTTTTTAAATTTGAAGTTCGAGATTTTGACTTAATTTCCGCCCTTAGTAAAAAGCCATTCAACCATTTAGATAGCTAGGCTCACAAACTGTGTTTCAAAATTTCTGTGTTCAGGATTTAATGGGTGGGTCAGAATTTTGCATGAACCCGGCCCTGCTGCAGAGGCGGTATAAATATGTTCCCACAACATTGGCTAACATTAGCAAGTTCTTATTATGTTTTTTTTAAAAAAAACTTTTTTATCCAATGTTCAAAGAACATTTTAAGGATGTTTATCATTTCAAATAATGTTCCTATAATGTTAAGTGTTAAGAAAGGAAGAATGTTTTAGTGCAACATTCTGAAGCTGTTTTAAAGATGTTGTTGAAGTAACAGATTATAGAATGTTCTTCTATAAAACATTCCCATAATGTTAGAAAATAGCAAAGGGAAAACATTCTTAAAACATTCCCACAATGCTAGATGATAACAAAGGAAAAATATTCTCAAAGCAACACTCTTTTCAGAGTTCAGCATGTCTTTAAGGCCTCCAATTACAGAAAGTTTTTTAATAAAACATTCCCACACAATATCAAGGGAAGAACATTGTCAAAGCAACGTGCGGAAAATGTTTTCAGGATGTTATTAAAGCCTCAGATTTCAGCACATTTTTTATAAAACATTCCCACGATGTTATGTGATAACAAAGGAAAAAAAATTCTCAAAGCAACACACGGAAAATGCTTTGGTACCTCAGATCACAGAAAAGAACATCCTAAAACGTTCCTGAAATATGATATGTTAACAAAGGAAGGATGTTTTAGGTGTAAAATTCTTGGCATTTTTTGGGGATGTTATTAAGGCCTCAGATTACAGAACTTTTTTAATAAAATGTTTTTTGTATTGTGATATGGTCACGAAGGAATAACATTCTCACTTCAACATTCTGAGGATGTTTGGGGGACATTGTTTTTTAAATAATTCCCACGATATTACATGATCACAAAGAAACAACATTCTCACTGCAACATTCAGAAAATCTTTTATGGATGTTATTAAGGCTTCAGATTACAGAATGTTTTTTTTTATAAAACGTTTCTGTAATGTGATATGTTAACAAAGGAAGAACATTCTCAAAGCAACATTTGGAAAATGTTTTGGGGATGTTTTTAAGGCCTTAGATAACAGATAACAGAACTTTTTTATAAAATGTCATAAACCCATGCCAGCTCCAGGGAAGCAGGCTAAGTTACCTGAAAAAAGCCAATGCAAGCCAAGACACGACCAAACACACCACAATGACATCGCTAATCTATCCAGACTCCCAGCCGTCCCAGGGCTGATAAATTGGCTAGGTTGCTGTTTGCAAATTACTTTTCTCAGCTACAAAGCAACTAATGCCAGATCCATGCTGTCTGGCCACTGGTTGCTCGCTCCTGTGCGAGGTCGCTGTTTGCAGTTGCCCTAATGGCCATCAGTGTCATTCTGATTCTTACACATAGGCCCAGTAGGCCTACCTTTAAATTGGTGAGAACATCCAATTGTAATGAATGGATGAATGGATTCTAACTTGTGACAATCACAGCCACTCACAATCAATGAGTCAAGGATATTCAGGTAAAATCAAACAAATCATTTTATGGCCCAATATCACAAATCAAAAAATTACCTCAAGGGGCTTTACAATATATTCTACAACATAGGCTACATGGATGGGACTACAGGGTGAGCAATGGAGGAAACCTCAGGAAGAGCAACAGAGTTGGATCCCTCTCCTGGGATTGAAAGACATGTAATATGCATGTAAAATGCCAGTATGGACAATCTGGGTGACAAAATTAGAGATAAATTCATGACAATGTCAGATCAACCCAAGTGTTTTACAGTACGTTTTAAATTATTGTTGTAGCCAAAAAGTTAAGTCTAAAGTTTAGGTTTAAAGTGCACATGTCTGGGGGCTTTGCCAGTTTTTGTTGATTTTTTGTTTTTTTGGTTTTAGCAGAATGTCTGGTGGGGAGAGTGCAATTGAAAAAACGTAACCCTAACCCTTGTTTCAGCTAAAATAATATAAATAAATAATTCTGTTGAAAGACTTTTGAATATTGATGTTATCAAACTTTTACATGTGTTAATAGTCCAATTCCAATAGTTAAGGAAATGATCAGTGATCCTAGTGAGGACATTTTTGTCTTAAGATGAAGTGGGAATGTTGTCATATTGTCATATTTTTTTCAAAGTGAGTTACTCTAAAATATTATCATTCCAGGAACATCAAAACCTTTCATCTAAATTTTTTTTTAAAACATTTTGACATAATGTTCTAACAGGGCTTTTAGTAAACATTTTAAGGAGGTTATCACTAAACATGTTTGTAATGTTTTTAGAGAACGTTATCCTCGTACCTCTCCTCTCCGGGAACCATCACCTTATCGTGGTGGAGAGGTTTGCGTGTCCCAATGAACCTGGGAGCTAGGTTGTCAGGAGCCATGTGCTCCCGGTAGGGTCTCCCAAGGCAAATTGGTCTCAGGTGAGGGGCCAGACTAAGTATGGTTCAAAATACCCCATGAAAAATAGAGGTGTGAGGCGAGAGACCCTGCCCGGAAGAAGCCCGGGGCCCACGTCCGGAGCCAGGCCCGGACGGAGGGCCCGTGAGCGAGCGCCTGTTGGCCGGGTTTGCCACGGGGCCCGGCCGGGCACAGCCCGAAAGAGTAACGTGGCACTTCTCCCTCCCCCATTCCGTGGACCCACCATCCACAGGAGAAACCGCTGGGGTCGGGTGCGCTGCCACATGGGTGGCAGTGGTGGTTGCGGGCCTCAGCAGCCCAGACCTGGGCGGCAGAGGCTGGCTCTGGGGACGTGGAATGTCACCTCTCTTGGGGGGAAGGAGCTGGAGCTGGTGCGGGAGGTTGAGCGTTACCGGTTGGATCTGGTGGGGCTTGCCTCCATGCACAGCATCGGCTCTGGATCCAAACTCCTGGAAAGGGGCTGGACACTATTCTTCTCCGGAGTTGCCAAAGGTGTGAGGCGCCGGGTACTCACAAGCCACTGTGTTGGAGTTTACCCCGGTGGACGAGAGGGTAGCCTCCCTACGCCTAAGGGCTGGGGGAAAAACTCTGACTGTTGTCTGTGCGTACGCACCGAACGGCAGTTTGCAGTATGCGGCCTTCTTGGAGGTCCTGGCTGGGGCCCTGCAAGGGGCCCCAGTGGGGGACTCCGTGGTCTTACTGGGGGACTTCAACGCGCACATCGGCAATGACGGAGATACCTGGAGGGGCGTGATTGGGAGGAACGGCCTCCCCGATCTGAACCCGAGTGGTGTTCTATTATTAGACTTCTGTGCTAGTCACGGTCTGTCTATAATGAACACCATGTTCGAACACAAAGATGCTCATAAGTGTACGTGGTACCAGAGCACCCTAGGTCGAAGGACGATCGATGATCATCTGATCTTCGACCGTGTGTCTTGGACACTCGGGTGAAGAGAGGGACAGAGCTGTCAACTGATCACCACCTGGTGGTGAGTTGGTTTCGGTGGCAGGGGAAATCCCTGGACAGACCTGGTAAGCCCAAACGAGTAGTGAGCTGGGAACGACTGGGGGAGGCCCCTGTGCGAGAAGCCTTCAACTCCCACCTCCGAAGGAGCTTCTCTAGCATCCCTGTGGAGGCTGGGGATATCGAACCTGAATGGAAGATGTTCAAAGCTTCCATTGTTGAAGCTGCAGCTGTGTCCTGTGGCCATGGGGTCTTAGGTGCCTCAAGGGGCGGCAACCCTCGGACACCGTGGTGGACACCGGTGGTCAGGGAAGCTATCCGACTGAAGAAGGAGTACTTCAGGGACATGTTGTCCCGGGGGACTCCTGAGGTAGTTTTGGGGCACCGATGGGCCCGAAGGGCGGCAGCCGCAGCTGTGGCAGAGGCAAAGCAGCGGGTGTGGGAGGAGTTCGGCGAGGCCATGGAGAAGGACTTTCGGGCGGCGCCAAAGCGCTTCTGGAAAACTGTCCGCCACCTCAGGAGGGGGAAACGGGGAACCATCCAAGCTGTGTACAGCGGGGATGGGACCTTGTTGACTTCGACTGAGGAGGTTATAGGGCGGTGGAAGGAGTACTTTAGTGACCTCCTGATTCCCACTCAGCCACCCTCTGTAATGGAGACAGAGCTGGAGGATAATGGGGTATCGTCGCCGATTTCCCTGGGTGAAGTCACTGTGGTAGTCAAACAACTCCACAGTGGCAAAGCCCCAGGGATCGATGAGATACCACCAGAAATGCTGAAGGCTCTGGGCGTTGAGGGGCTGTCTTGGTTGACACGCCTCTTCAACATTGCGTGGAGGTCGGGGTCAGTGCCGAAGGAGTGGCAAACAGGTGTGGTGGTCCCTCTCTTTAAGAAAGAGGACCAGAGGGTGTGTGCCAATTACAGAGGTATCACACTACTCAGCCTGCCTGGGAAAGGGTCCGGACGATTGTCGAACCTCAGATTGAAGAGGAACAATGCGGATTCCGTCTTGGTCGTGGAACAGCGGACCAGCTCTTTACTCTGGCAGGGGTCTTGGAGGGGGCCTGGGAGTACAATCTCCCAGTCCACATGTGTTTTGTGGATCTGGAGAAGGCGTACGACCGGGTCCCCCGAGATGTTCTGTGGGAGGTGCTGCGGGAGTATGGGGTGAGGGGGACCCTTCTCAGGGCCATCCAATCCCTATATTCTCAAAGCGAGAGCTGTGTGCGTATACTCGGAAGTAAGTCGGACTTGTTCCAAGTGGGTGTTGGCCTCCGCCAGGGCTGTGGCTTGTCCCCAATCCTGTTTGTGATATACATGGACAGGATTTCGAGGCGCAGTCGTGGTATGGAGGGGTTACAGGTCGGTGACCTTAAGATCGCATCACTGCTTTTTGCAGATGATGTGGTCTTGATGGCATCGTCGGCTGTAGATCTACAACGCTCATTGGATCAGTTCGCAGCTGAGTGTGAAGCGGCAGGGATGACGATCAGCACCTCTAAATCTGAGGCCATGGTTCTCAGTAGGAAACCAGTGGATTGCCTACTCCAGGTGGGGAATGTGTCCTTGCCCCAAGTGAAGGAGTTCAGGTACCTCGGGGTTTTGTTCACGAGTGAGGGGATGATGGGGCGTGAGATTGACAGGAGAGTCGGCGCAGCGGGTGCGGTGTTGCATGCGCTTCACCGCACGGTTGTGACGAAAAGGGAGCTGAGCCAAAAGGCAAAGCTCTCGATCTACCGGTCAATCTTCGTCCCTACCCTCACCTATGGTCATGAGCGATGTGTCATGACCGAAAGAATGAGATCGCGGGTACAAGCGGCCGAAATGGGTTTTCTTCGCAGGGTGGCTGGGGTCTCCCTTAGAGATAGGGTAAGAAGCTCAGCCATCCGGGAGGGACTCGGAGTAGGGCCGCTGCTCCTCTGCGTGGAAAGGAGCCAGTTGAGGTCTGTTGAGGATGCCACCAGGGCGCCTTCCTAGGGAGGTGTTCCTGGCACGTCCAACTGGGAGGAGACCTAGGGGTAGACCCAGGACCAGGTGGAGGGATTATATCTCTTCTCTAGCCTGGAACCCCAGTCAGAGTTAGCCAATGTGGCCGGGGAAAAGGATGTCTGGGACTCGCTACTGAAGCTGCTGCCCCCGCGACCCGATTTTGGATAAGCGGTTGACAATGGATGGATGGATGGATATCCTCGTACATTCTGGGAACTTAACGAAAACTTCCCGCTGAGAACGTTTTCAAGAACATTAGGGCATGACGTTCAAGCAATGTTGTCACTGAACATTTTAAGGAGGTTATCACAAAACATTTTTAGAATGTTTTTAGAGAACGTTATCCTCAAACATTCTGGGAACTTAGAATGAGATATTTGGGGCGCTGTAGCTCAGCTAGCAAGTAGAGATGGTCGTCTGGTTGCCGGTTCGAATCCCGGCTCCCCCTGGGCTGGGTTGAGCTGCGTGTTGAAGTGTCGTTGAGAAAGACACTGAACCCCAAATTGCTCCTGATGTGCAGTTGGCACCTTGCATGGCAGCCTTCTCCATCAGTATATGAATGGGTGTGTGAATGGGTGAATGTGGCAAGTACTGTAAAGTGCTTTGAGTACTAAAAAAAGCGCTATAGAAATGCAAGTCCATTTAAAGAAAACGTCCTGGTGAGAACGTCTTCAAGAACATTAAGGCATAACGTTCAAGCAATGGTGTCACTGAACATTTAAGGAGGTTATCACAAAACATTTTTGGAATGTTTTTAGAGAACATTATCCTCGAACATTCTGGGAACTTAACGAAAACTTCCCGCTGAGAACGTTTTCAAGAACATTAGGGCATGACGTTCAAGCAATGTTGTCACTGAACATTTTAAGGACGTTATCACGAAACATTTTTAGAATGTTTTTAGAGAACATTATCCTCGAACATTCTGGGAACTTAACGAAAACTTCCCGCTGAAAACATTACAAGAACATTCTCGGTAACATTCTCAGAACGTTTTTAGAACAATAAATTGCTAGCTGGGTATCATCCTTCTTGTAGCCAAGATAATTCCAGATAATTAACGTTGCTTTTCTTTTTGGCACCAAGTCTTCATTTTCGCGATTTTCTCTTGTTCGTTGCTCATTTTTCAATGTTGTTACCAGTGACTTACTCCATGTGCAGGGGCATGGTCTGCTTGGCACACTGATTAAGAACTAACTTGATTGGTGGATCACAATTGGTGGACATAGTGTGTGTTAGGTACCCTTGAAATTAGATGAGTTCATTTGCGTCCTACATCACTGGCTCTGCGATGTGACTATTGCACAGAGGTGTATAAAGTACTTGAAAAAAATAACTAAGTAAAAGTAAAAGTACCATAACAAAAAAAATGACTTTGGTAAAAGTAAAAGTCAATCATAAGAAAATTACTTGAGTAATACTCTGAAAGTAGCTCACATTAAATGTACTTAAGTATTGTGAAAAAATGTACTTTTGATACTTGACTACAAGTACAAGTAATGTACACAGTATTTTTAGAGTACTGTAAAATACCAAATAATAGCCGGGGCATTTATTTGTTTGAGTCACTTAACAGACCAGGCGTTTATTTGGGACCAGGCGGCAATTTGGGACAGGCGTTTAATTCCTTCCTCTCAAAAATCCGGGATGAAAATGTGACAAACTTCGCCAGATTCTCGGTGAATTCTCTGGCATCATTCTGCAAGTGAAGTTGTTGTGGAGGAGGAAACGATTCAGCCAACCAGCACTCGTAGCAAACTCCTCATCTCTGCTGTCACTCACGGTGGCGTACATTTGTTCCGCCATCACCCTGATCATTTTGCAGGACACTCTCTCATGGCGTGCCCGTTTGCTGATAACTCATTCCTGCATGTTTATCTCAAGCTCCTCACTAGCCTTCTTCCTCCCTCCACCAGGCAGCCTGGCCATGTTGCTGTCCTCCTCGGACAGACGCTGAAGCTCAGTTTGATTTTTTCGCCAATCTCACACTCTCTTGAGGTCAACAGAGAGCGGCTGAGTTTTCCTCTGCATATTTTACAACAGAAAGTTTGAATTTCAAGTTGTACTTTTTATTGTTTTGCTGCACCATGGCCATCATCAATGTGATATTGACTGACAGAAATCAAGCACAACACGTGAAAAAGGCGAAGAAGAAAAACATGCAGTGTCAGTGGTCACGTCTTCTTCTTCGATTTAAACAAATAAATAAATTAGACCCAGCATTTATTTGGAACCGGCGGTTATTTATCAAAATATACACCTGCACCCGGCACTTAAAGGGGACTCTGCGGTTAATTGAAACCTGGCTGTTATTTGGTAATTTACGGTATGCATATGTAGGAGACACTACTTTGATAAAAAGGGTTAATTAATTGCTGGTAATCAATTGTACTTTAGACGGGGCACCACCTCCGATGATTCTCTGTGCGACTAGCTCGGAGGGAACTAGCCAGAATATTAACTGTCCAAGTTTGGCTTGAACACAAAAGATCAGTCTCGAATTGATCTGTTGAATTTCAATTTGCTCCTATTCTGAAGTCATGAATTCTTTCCACTATACCGTCGGTTTCCCACCTCAAATTAAAAGAGCACAGACAACGACATGCGGTTAAATATGTTTATTTACTAAATAAATGCAGAATAAAGGATGTGAAATAAAAATTCAAATATGTGACAATATTAACAGAAATTGTGAAATAAAATGAGGACAAGATGAATTCTAAACGATGGTGGGTTTTAGTGTAAGTAACCGGTAATTTATCACTACGAATTAATGTTTATTCTATTGAGGCGATATGGCGAGGTCTTTGAATTTGTGAGATATATCTATATATATTCGAAGCTTCCACAAACACCAACTCTGATCTCATTCGAGTGTGACTCTTGTCGTGTAAATGTTTAGCCTACTTTTATTCGAAGAGCGGGATCCCGGACTCTGGACGGCCGGTAAAGTACAGATCCTACTTAAGTAGTGTAATGAAGTAGATGTACTTCGTTACTATCCACCTCTGCTATTGCACACAGGTACATCGCGATGGCGATGCTCAAACGATATATCGTGCAGCCCTAATTAAAATCCAGTTCTATCACTTTACTTTATTGTCAGCTAATGGATCTCAGCACATAGACATCACACATTTCTTCTGCGCAGAGCAGCCAAACTATACTAGAATCCTCACACCTACTAGGTTAATTTCATGAACACAGTGAGGACACATCCTGGATCAGAGAAATGGTATCAATGTAGCCAGACTACATACCCCAGACAACTGCTGCCACACCGAGAAAGCAATAAAAGAGACTTCATAAATAAATCTTCATGAATAAGTCTTCTGGGACATATTCTACACTAATACAGAATGGTAAGAATCTACAGCATAGATGAGCAGCAAAAAGGTCTAAGAATGATGTTTGAGCTGTATTTATAGTGTCTCCATTTGGCTATATAATGTGTATCTATAGTCAGGGTTCCCACACATTTTCATGGACAACATTTCACTACTTTACTCCAACTGCTAATTATTGCATGAAAACTAAACAGTAAACCTTTTTCAATCTCTAATAGTTGGTTATGTTCACATTCACTTTAAATACTTCAAACTACAGACAGAGTCAATGCATTGTTCTATATTAAAAAAAAAGAAAAAAAAAGCTTTACAAGTACTTTCATCAATCTGGCACTCGTTTTCAAGCATGAGGGAAAAGAGAAATGATTGTACTATCAGTGTATTCTTAATGCATTTGATTATGAACTAATTTCTGAATGCAAGTCTGAAAAACAATGTGGCAACACGTAGGCTTAAGCTCAGACTTATATAATAATATTTCCTAAAATGTCTTTTAAACATCAGATAAATGTATTCTTAATACATTGTCAACTCAACAAAATATACCATCATGATTTGTTTGAAGGGGTGGCTGTAGCTCAGTGGGTAGAGCAGGTCGGCTAGTGATCAGAAGATTCCTGGTTAAAATCCCAGCTCCGGGCTGAGCTGAGCTGCATGTTGAAGTGTCCTTGAGCAAGATACTGAACCCCAAATTGCTCCTGATGTGCAGTTGGCACCTTGCATGGTGGCCTCTGCCATCAGTGAGGGCCCTGTGATGAGCTGCTGGCTTTTCCAGGGAGTACCCTGCACTCGCCCAGAGACAGTTGGGATTGGCTCCAGCAAAGCAGGAGATGCAACATCAAGGAATTCTCTGAATTCTTGTAACACTTTGTCACAAATTGATGCACTCACTTGGCTAGCAGCAACCAGGGTATGAAGGACTCCTTTCATCTTCTCCACACACAGTTTCTTCTTGGAAACCATCAGCCTGGGGTCAAGACATGGCATATTTCTTACTAGCAGTTGGTTCACTGGAGCCTAAGTAGGAGTTTAGCCAGCATAGTTGTAAGAAAGGCCTTGGTCTCCATTCTTATGTCTAGCACCTGCCTCTCTATGATTTTGCCTGTGCTTCTGATGGACATTCCTGCCACAAATCCAACGTCAACTTTGGTATCATCCTTGTAGAGGGAACAGTCTTTGAAAAGCCAGTACAGACTAGACAGAGCATGTTCAATGCCCCAGCCACTTGCTTTGCACCCATCCCAGAATGCATTATGCAAAACGTGTAATCCACATGATCCAATATTGTGCAGAAATGTGTTCACATCACCGAGAACTTCTTTCTGTAGCATGTCAGATATTTTCCAATTGACATGAGGACCGTCCATCTACAGTTGAACAAGATTTTTCACTCCAATCCTATCCGCGTCTGCACCTGTCCACCATCCCAAATGCGAACATTTAAGTCCATCTGTTTCCGTTGCAATTCATGGTTCCATGACTCATCAAATAGCATCACATTTCCAGTTTGTCTTGATATCTTTCTAACGAGGAGAGATTGTAAGTAAGGTGCAACACCGAACATGTTGAGATAGGTGGCCCTGACATTGCTGCAGGAATTGTATGATTAATGCGAATCCACCATCTTTAGTGCCCAAAGTATCTCTGCGGCCAAAGTCGCGGTAGCAATGGGTGCTGATTTTACATTTAAAGTGCTTTGCTTAGCTGTAGCAACCATGCTCATGTCGGAGACAGACCCCAGTCCACTTGCTGATCTTGCCTTGGTTTTTGTAGAGTTGAAAAACGCCTTGATTGGTAGGCCATCTCTCGCGGTACTCTCATGTTGGATGTGATTTGTTCCGTTACCATAACTTGTGAGGGCTGCCTCCCCCATATTGCCAATATTAAAGCTCTTTTTGCAAAGCTTACTCTTGCATGTTGGTCATTCGCTTGTTCGGTTTCCAACCAAATATAATACCATAAATTAAAGCTGCAAGCAGCGTTGAACGGGCCCTCTCAGTACACGCGCGTCGGGGCATGCTGCTGTCGATGCATGCTGCTGTCGGGGCTTGCTCAAGCAACACCTTCCGCTGAGGAAGTCGTTGCTTCATAATTCGATGGACTGCTATTGCCGGTTTGAAATAATGTACGCTGAAGTCAGAAAAACTGTGTGAACTGCTGCATGATTCCCCAGACAAAGACTGAGTCGATGCTCCGCCTCTGGAGCTGGCTGAAGAGAATGTGCACACGAGGCATGATGCAATGAAATAGTTCTCAGTGACTTTGTGGTTAAAGTCGTGGATGTCACGAGTCAGTGTTCACGGCATGGATGTTCCATCTTACTGAGCTTGCTCTTGGAAGTCAGTGTGCTATCATTCCAAGAAGCACACTGGTTATCTTGGGAGATCTTGAAAAAAATCCACAGAATCCCTCAAGGTCATAGAAGAAGTGATTAACTAATGGGATGTGAGATGTCACCTGCTGCATGATGAAAGCTGAAGAGGAAGAAAGATTTAAAAAGCTCAAGGGGCTGAAAAGCTGAAAAGGAAGAGGGCTGAAATATGAACATTACTATGAAAACATTACTAAAATGGTAAACAGTTTCTCTGGCTGCACAGATGCAGAAGCCATTTTTTTGAAAGAAATGTAATGGTTATCTGCAAAATACTTATATATTTATCAACAGGAGACATTGCTGAACTCTGGGAAGTCATTTTTATTTACGTAGAGTGAAAAATGAGCACTCCAGAGGGAGAGACCAAACAGGCACTGTCTGCTCTCCTCCAAAAATGTAGGCTCAAAATTAACATTGCGGCTTATGGGGGACTTGTTGGAGTGCTTGTCACTCTGGGGCTTCCACATCCAAAAGTCCTACATCTGAAATAAGACCATCAACTGAAAGCCAACAAGATTTCCTACATTTCTTTGTATGTGTTGTATTTGATGTAAAAGATGTGGGATCCAAATCAAGCTGAAGAGAACTTTTTCTCCAGTTCTTCCATCTGCTCTCCAGTGTAGCAATAATGTCATGCACTCTAGCTCACGCAATACACACCCATTATAAAATCATGAGATGTCCTATAAATCCTTAAAACTAAAACTGTGATGATTTGAAAACCGTACGAGGTTTTTAAAAACTGAATACACTCCCAATGGTTTGAGGTCTTCTGACTCTTTAAAAGTTAGAATGTCTAGCTCAAAGTATGAGGGACAAGGAGAGGTTGAAGGTCGATGAGTTTTGAAGAGGATTTGAAGATTTCCCCATTTACTTTACATTCAAAATAATTACACTGTGACCAGAGCGCCATCTAAGGGCCGATTTGCACCAAATTTTACACAGACCATCAATAGGCGATACCACACAATCATGAACATTTATGTGATAATCAGACAGCATTTTGTAAAGATATGCAAGATTGTCTGTTTTCAACACAATATGCAAGAATTTGTCATTTTATATTTCGGGCAGTTTATGGACTATCAAAATTCTTTTGATAACTTGTTGTCAGGAGGGTCTACAGATGCTACATGCAAAGTTTGGTGCAAATTGGTCAAATTCTCTAGGAGGAGTTCTAAAAAGTACGTTTTTCATTTGTCGCGATTTCGCGAACGGAAAGTTACTGCAAAAGTGGGCGTGGCTTACACCAAACAATTCAGCTAAATTCAAGGAATACACAAATATGAGGATTAATAATGTGCAACATATTAAGTGGGAGTTATGAGCCAAAAACGCTTTTGGATTGAAAATAGCGCCACCTGGTGGTCATTTTCGGTGAGTGAGTCACAGGGGCCATTCTATAGCACCTCTATGAATTTCATTTCCATAAGTGTTATGGTGTGGGCACAGGGCCAATTATACAATTAAAGTGACGCCAGAGCGCCACCTAGTGGTGGATCGGTAAACCCTTTATCAGATGTCCTCAGGAGGGGACTGACAATAAATGTACCAAGTTTCGTCATATTCCGATGCACCGTTGTGGAGATATAAAATACATCAATTTAAAGAGCGCCACCTTGTGGTCATCGCCTAAAATTTAGCATAGGGCCTCAGGGGCTCATGGGGAAGTAGTATCCTGAGTTCCATGTCATTAGACCACACCAATGTGGAGATATGCAAAACTTCCTGTTTGTAACCAAATCTGCAGGAAGTAGTTATTTAATAACTTGAGTATTGTGTGGCCTATAAAAATTCCTTTAATAACTTTTTGTCAGGAGGGTCCAGAGATGCTGTGTGCCAAGTTTCGTGCAAATCGGTGAAATTGCCTGGGAGGAGTTCGAAAAAGTAGGTTTTCGACATTTTGCTATGTAGCGAAAAAAAACGGTAGGCGGAAATTGGCGTGGCCTATACCACGAGATTCAGGACTTTCAGTGAACGCGTGGATGTAAGGTTTTTGAATGTGCAACAAAGTATATGGGAGATATTAGCCAAAACGCGCTTTCCTTAATAACAGCGCCACCTAGTGGTGGAAATTCAGTATGACAACAGATTATAAAATTTTTCGCCAGGTGTGACTTATATTCCAAGTTTGGTGAGTTTTGGGGTATGTTCAGGCAGTGAAAAATGCGATCATTTTGTGAGAAGAAAAATAATAATAATAATTAAAGCTGCAAGCAGCGTTGAACGGGCCCTCGCAGTCCACGCGCGTCGGGGCGTGCTGCCGTCGATGCATGCTGCCGTCGGGGCTTGCTGCCGTCGGGGCATGCTCGAGCAACACCTTCCGCTGACGAAGTCGTTGCTTTATAATTCGGTGGCCTGCTATTGTCGGTGTGAATAATGTACGCTGAAGTCAGAAAAATTGTGTGAACTGCTGCATAATTCCCCAGACAAAGACTGAGTCGATGGTCTGAATTTTTTTTTCCTCCGGTGAGGGAGGAGGGAGGAGCGAGACAACCGCATAAGTGATGATGATTGGCTCCCTAACATTGAGTGAGAGTTCTTAAGCCAATCAGTGGCAATGTTCTGTTTACACACAAGCCACACACGCACACAGCAGCCTCACACACTCAAACTAGCAGAGGGGAACTGCGGCCATGGTGAGTCCGGAGGGAAAGTTGATGTTTTCAAAATGGAAGTACAGACACTGTTTTAATCTCATTTGTCCACGTCCATTGTAAGCAACTCTGATCTAATGAAGCATCTCTAAAAGGCACACGCTTCTACAAAACTAACACTGGACAAAACTCTGTTGCTGACACTGTTGATGATGATAGCAGGCCAGGTGTGGCTAACGTGTACTTTAAAAACTGAATACATGCCCAATAGTTTGAGGTCTTCTGACTCTTTAAAAGTTAGAATGGTGTGTCTAGCTCAAAGTATGAGGGATAAGGAGAGGTTGAAGGTCGATGAGTTTTGAAGAGGACTTGAAGATTTCCCCATTTACTTTCCATTCAAAATGATTAGACTGCGACCAGAGCGCCATCTAAGGGCCGATTTGCACCAAATTTTACACAGACCATCAATAGGCGATACCACACAATTATGAACATTTATGTGATGATCGGATAGTATTTTGTAAAAATATGCAAGATTGACTGTTTTCAACACAATATGCAGGAATTTGTCATGTTATATTTCAGGCGTTTTAAGGCCTATCAAAATTCTTTTGATAACTTTTTGTCAGGAGGGTCTACAGATGCTACATGCAAAGTTTGGTGCAAATTGGTCAAATTCTCTAGGAGGAGTTCGAAAAAGTACGTTTTTCTTTTGTCGCGATTTTGCAAACGGAAAGTTACTGCAAAAGTGGGCGTGGCCTACACCAAACAATTCAGCTGAATGCAGGGAACACGTAGGGATGAGGTTTTATAATATGCAACATATTAAGTGGGAGTTATGAGCCAAAAACGCTTTTGCATTGAAAATAGCGCCACCTGGTGGTCATTTTCGGTGAGTGAGTCACAGGGGCCATTCTATAGCACCTCTATGAATTTCATTTCCATAAGTGTTATGGTGTGGGCACAGGGCCAATTATACAATTAAAGTGACGCCAGAGCGCCACCTAGTGGTGGATCGGTAAACCCTTTGTCAGATGTCCTCAGGAGGGCACTGACAATAAATGTACCAAGTTTCGTCTTATTCCGATGCACCGTTGTGGAGATATAAAATACATCAATTTAAAGAGCGCCACCTTGTGGTCATCGCCTAAAATTTTGCACAGGGCCTCAGGGGCTCATGGGGAAGTAGTATCCTGAGTTTCATGTCATTAGACCACACCAATGTGGAGATATGCAACACTTCCTGTTTGTAACCAAATCTGCAGGAAGTTGTTATTTAATAACTTCAAAGTATTGTAGTGTCTAATTAGAATCCTTTAATAACTTTTTGTCAGGAGGGTCCAGAGATGCTGTGTGCCAAGTTTCGTGCAAATCGGTGAAATCGCCTGGGAGGAGTTCGAAAAAGTAGGTTTTCGACATTTTGCGACGTAGCGAAAAAAGACGGTAGGCGGAAATGGGCGTGGCCTATACCACGAGATTCAGCCCAATTCACTGAACGCGTCGATGTAAGGTTTTTGAGTGTGCGACTAAGTATATGGGAGTTATTAGCCAAAACGTGCTTTCCCTAATAACAGCGCCACCTAGTGGTAGAAATTCAGGACGACAATAGATTATAAAATTTTTCGCCAGGTGTGACTTATATTCCAAGTTTGGTGAGTTTTGGGGTATGTTCAGGCAGTGAAATATGCGATCATTTTGGTACAAGGAAAAAAAAAAGAATAATAATAATCATTACGATTACAATAGGGACCTCGCAGGTTCCCTGCTCGGGCCCTAATTAAAGCTGCAAGCAGCGTTGAACGGGCCCTCGCAGTCCACGCGCGTCGGGGCGTGCTGCCGTCGGGGCTTGCTGCCGTCGGGGCTTGCTCAAGCAACACCTTCCGCTGAGGAAGTCGTTGCTTTATAATTCGGTGGCCTGCTATTGTCGGTGTGAATAATGTACGCTGAAGTCAGAAAAATTGTGTGAACTGCTGCATAATTCCCCGGACAAAGACTGAGTCGATGGTCTGAAATTTTTTTTCCTCCGGTGAGGGAGGAGGGAGGAGCGAGACAACCGCATAAGTGATGATGATTGGCTCCCTAACATTGAGTGAGAGTTCTTAAGCCAATCAGTGGCAATGTTCGGTTTACACACAAGCCACACACGCACACAGCAGCCTCACACACTCAAACTAGCAGAGGGGAACTGCGGCTATGGCGAGTCCGGAGGGAAAGTTGATGTTTTCAAAGTGGAAGTACAGACACTGTTTTAATCTCATTTGTCCACGTCCATTGTAAGCAACTCTGATCTAATGAAGCATCTCTAAAAGGCACACGCTTCTACAAAACTAACACTGGACAAAACTCTGTTGCTGACGCTGTTGATGATGATAGCAGGCCAGGTGTGGCTAACGTGTGCTTTAAAAACTGAATACATGCCCAATAGTTTGAGGTCTTCTGACTCTTTAAAAGTTAGAATGGTGTGTCTAGCTCAAAGTATGAGGGATAAGGAGAGGTTGAAGGTCGATGAGTTTTGAAGAGGACTTGAAGATTTCCCCATTTACTTTCCATTCAAAATGATTAGACTGCGACCAGAGCGCCATCTAAGGGCCGATTTGCACCAAATTTTACACAGACCATCAATAGGCGATACCACACAATTATGAACATTTATGTGATAATCGGATAGTATTTTGTAAAAATATGCAAGATTGACTGTTTTCAACACAATATGCAGGAATTTGTCATTTTATATTTCAGGCGTTTTAAGGCCTATCAAAATTCTTTTGATAACTTTTTGTCAGGAGGGTCTACAGATGCTACATGCAAAGTTTGGTGCAAATCACTCAAATCCCTAGGAGGAGTTTGAAAAAGTAGGTTTTTCATTTGTCGCGATTTTGCAAATGGAAAGTGCACGCGAAAGTGGGCGTGGCCTACACCAAACAATTCAGCTGAATGCAGGGAACACATAGGGATGAGGTTTAATAATATGCAACATATTAAGTGGGAGTTATGAGCCAAAAACGCTTTTGCATTGAAAATAGCGCCACCTGGTGGTCATTTTCGGTGAGTGAGTCACAGGGGCCATTCTATAGCACCTCTATGAATTTCATTTCCATAAGTGTTATGGTGTGGGCACAGGGCCAATTATACAATTAAAGTGACGCCAGAGCGCCACCTAGTGGTGGATCGGTAAACCCTTTGTCAGATGTCCTCAGGAGGGCACTGACAATAAATGTACCAAGTTTCGTCTTATTCCGATGCACCGTTGTGGAGATATAAAATACATCAATTTAAAGAGCGCCACCTTGTGGTCATCACCTAAAATTTTGCACAGGGCCTCAGGGGCTCATGGGGAAGTAGTATCCTGAGTTTCATGTCATTAGATCAGACTACTGTGGAAATATCAACACTTCCTGTTTTGAGCCAAATCTGCAGGAATTTGTTATTTAATAACTTCAAAATTATTTATTTTAATTAGAATCCTTTAATAACTTTTTGTCAGGAGGGTCCAGAGATGCTGTGTGCCAAGTTTCGTGCAAATCGGTGAAATCGCCTGGGAGGAGTTCGAAAAAGTAGGTTTTCGACATTTTGCGACGTAGCGAAAAAAAACGGTAGGCGGAAATGGGCGTGGCCTATACCACGAGATTCAGCACAATCCACTGAACGCGTCGGATGTAAGGTTTTTGAATGTGCGACAAAGTTTATGGGAGTTATTAGCCAAAACGCGCTTTCCTTAATAACAGCGCCACCTAGTGGTGGAAATTCAGGACGGCAATAGATTATAAAATTTTTCGCCAGGTCTGACTTATATTCCAAGTTTGGTGAGTTTTGGGATATGTTCAGGCAGTGAAAAATGCGATCATTTTCGACAAAGGAAAAAAAAAAGAAGAAGAATAATCAGTGGCCTATACCACGAGATTCAGCACAATCCACTGAACGCGTGGATGTAAGGTTTTTGAATGTGCGACAAAGTTTATGGGAGTTATTAGCCAAAACGCGCTTTCCTTAATAACAGCGCCACCTAGTGGTGGAAATTCAGGACGGCAATAGATTATAAAATTTTTCGCCAGGTCTGACTTATATTCCAAGTTTGGTGAGTTTTGGGATATGTTCAGGCAGTGAAAAATGCGATCATTTTCGACAAAGGAAAAAAAAAAGAAGAAGAATAATCATTACAATTTCAATAGGGACCTCGCAGGTTCCCTGCTCGGGCCCTAATTAAAGCTGCAAGCAGCGTTGAACGGGCCCTCGCAGTCCACGCGCGTCGGAGCCTGCTGCCGTCGATGCATGCTGCCGTCGGGGCTTGCTGCCGTCGATGCATGCTGCCGTCGGGGCTTGCTGCCGTCGGGGCATGCTCGAGCAACACCTTCCGCCGAGGAAGTCGTTGCTTCATAATTCGATGGACTGCTATTGCCGGTTTGAAATAATGTCTGCTGAAGTCAGAAAAACTGTGTCAACTGCTGCATGATTCTCCGGACAAAGACTGAGTCGATGGTCCGCCTCTGGAGCTGGCTGAAGAGAATGTGCACACTAGGCATGATGCAATGAAATAGTTTCAGGAAGAGGCTGAGAATCATCCTCCAGTAGCCTCACAAACCTTCTAGCTTCTCGCACAGTGGTAGGCTCAATCTCCCCTAATGCTTTCAAAACACTGGATGATGGAGATGTTCCATCTCACTCTGTTTGCTCTTGGGAGTCTGTGTGCCACCACTGTGTCACACACACTGGTTCTCTCTGGAGATCTTGAAAACAATCCATGAAAGCCAGCCAGGTCAGAGGAGAGCTGATTAACTGATGGGATGTGAGATGTCACCTGCTGCATGATGAAATCTGAAGAAGAGGAAGAAATTGCAGCTCATGGGGGAGTTGCTGTTGTGCTTGTCCCTCTGGGGCTTTAACAGCCAAAAGTCCTACATCTAAAATAAGACCATCAGCCGAAAGCCAACAAGATTTCCTACATGTCTATGTATATATTGTCTATGTGAAGTTAAAGATGTGGGATCAAAATCAAGCTGAAGAGAACTTTTTCTACAGTTCTTCCAGCTGCTCTCCACTGTAGCTATGATGTCACGCATTCTATTTCACGCAACACCAGCATTAGAATAAACGGCGTTACTCACAGCGTTACTTTTTTCAGTAACAGTTAACCTAATCAATACTACTATTTCCATCGTTACAATGCCGTTACCGACTATTAAATGTGGCGTGTGACAAACTGAAGCTGATCACTGAAGCTGTTGTCATCCATCTCGGCTCTCAGCCGCCGGAGCTGCAGAGCTGTATTTTTTTTCCTCCGGTGAGGGAGGAGGGAGGAGCGAGACAACCGCATAAGTGATGATGATTGGCTCCCTAACGTTGAGTTAGAGTTCTTAAGCCAATCAGTGGCAATGTTCGGTTTACACACAAGCCACACACGCACACAGCAGCATCACACACTCAAACTAGCAGAGGGGAACTGTGGTAATGGTGAGTCCGGAGGGAAAGTTGATGTTTTCAAAGTGGAAATACAGACACTACTTTAATCTCCTTTGTCCACATCCGTTGTAAGCAACTCTGAGCACACCTTTTACAAAACTAACACTGGCCAAAACTCTGTTGCTGACGCTGTTGATGATGATAGCAGGCCAGGTGTGGCTAACCTGTGCTCTGCGAACAGCTTCACAGAAACCTGTGACACAGACTGAACTGAATGCAATGATAGACAGGTATGTTGTTGAGAACTTGCTCCCGTTATCAACAGCTGACTCAGACTCCTTCAGAGCACTCATTGACAAAATATCGGGGAGAGCAGGTGCCGGTCAAAGAAATACATTTTCTAAATACATTTGTAGCCAAGCAGCTAAAATGACTGCCGAGCTCAAAAGGGGGAAGAAATAAAAGTAGCGCAACAGTTAATTTCCTGGTAACTAATTACTTCTATAGTGGAGTAATTCTGTTACTAACTAGTAACTATCACTAATTACTTTTTAAAAGTAACGTGCCCAACACTGCGCAATACACCCCCATTATAAAATCAGAAGACGGCCTACAAATCCTTGAAAGTAAAACTGTGATGATTTGAAAACCATAAAAGATATTTAAAAACTGAATACATGCCCCATAGTTTGAGGTCTTCTGACTCTTTAAAGGTTAGAATGGTGTGTCTAGCTCAACATATTAGGGACAAGGAGATGTTGAAGGTCGATGAGTTTTGAAGAAGACTTTAAGATTTCCCCACTTTATCCCATTGAAACTAATTAGACTGCGACCAGAGTGCCATCTATTGGCCGATTTGCACCAAATTTTACACAAAGCCTCATCATGCCATACCACACAATGATGAGAATTTATGTGATAATCAGACAGTTTTTTGTAAAGATATGCAAGATTGTCTGTTTTCAACACAATATGCAGGAGTTTGTCATTTTATATTTCGGGCAGTTCATGGACTATCGAACTTTTTTTGATAACTTTTTGTCAGGAGGGTCTACAGATACTACATGCAAAGTTTGGTGCAAATTGGTCAAATTCTCTAGGAGGAGTTCGAAAAAGTACGTTTTTCATTTGTCGCGATTTTGCGAACGGAAAGTTACTGCAAAAGTGGGCGTGGCCTACACCAAACAATTCAGCTAAATTCAGGGAATACACAAATATGAGGATTAATAATGTGCAACATATTAAGTGGGAGTTATGAGCCAAAAACGCTTTTGCATTGAAAATAGCGCCACCTGGTGGTCATTTTCGGTGAGTGAGTCACAGGGGCCATTCTATAGCACCTCTTTGAATTTCATTTCCATAAGTGTTATGATGTGGGCACAGGGCCAATTATGCAATTAAAGTGACGCCAGAGCGCCACCTAGTGGTGGATCGGTAAACCCTTTGTCAGATGTCCTCAGGAGGGCACTGACAATAAATGTACCAAGTTTCGTCTTATTCCGATGCACCGTTGTGGAGATATAAAAT